>NW_028252281.1:0-57228 GCF_964263255.1 Lissotriton vulgaris
GAAATGCAGAAAGAAGCAACAGAGGTACAGAAAGAGGCATGAAATATACAGAAGATAGAAACAAGATAGGTGCAGAAAGCAGCAAGAGAGGTGCAGAAAGAAGGGAGGTAAAGAAAGCAGAAGAGATGTGCATAAAGAGGCAAGAGAAGGGCAGAAAAAGGAACAAAGGTTCACAAAGAAGCAAGAAAATTGCAGAAAGAGGCAAGAGGGTCACAGAAAGAAGCAAGAGTGAGTTTTACACCATTAGCACCAATTTAACACCCACATTTAGCAGTAAGTAACAGGAGACCATAACAGATTTGCAAATGGTAACATTTGAGCCATTTGAGCTAGAAACTAGGTTTATTTTTGTTCAAATCTGCAGATTATGCATCAGATGATGGATTATGTGGCAAATGCGGAAAATGTCTAACTATGCGAAAATCGATGCAGCCGAACAGTCGCATAATTCCAGTGGCCCTGCTCATACCTCCTACTAGGTCGAGAAGTGCTCCTCAGTGGTTCCTTCTTTTTTGTCTCATTGAGTTTATAGTTTAGCTTCTATGGAAACGAGCAAGGCTAAGCCTGAGGTTATCACTTCACAACACAGACTACCATACCACATAATTACTCTCCATAACTCATAATCCCAATCTACATAATTCCTATACACTAAATACCACATACTTTCTATCCACATAATTTCACTGCCCATCATAACACATAATTGCACTATAAAGAACGTAAATCCACTACTCTCCAAAAAACATTAGTAAGAATCTTTTACATTTACAACGCCAACAGCCCTAACTTTTGCAAATGCGAGACTGATTACTTTACAAATGCTTCTTTTACTAGTAGACACGTTTGCAAAGTGGTGGAGAAAGGGGGTTGGACCTCTGACCAGTGCTCAGTAATTCCACAGCATAGGACTTACAGTAGGAACCAGGAAGGCTTCTTGGCCCCCAAAGTACCTCAGGAGTAAAGTGGATGTCATCTCCTGGCCCATGGTGCGCAAGGAGGCCTGTTTGCAGAGTGGTGAAGAAAGGGAGGCATGACCTCCGAAGACCACCAAAGACCTTGTAGCAATCTGACTGTGGGGCCAACTACCCCTCCTATTACCTCCAGTAAGCCTCACAGAGTAGCATTGGTAAGTTCTCATAGCAGACCATGCCCCCTTTGCCGACCAGTCTGCAAATGAGCTCCCTAGTGTGCTCTTCGATGTGTATTAAAATTAACCCTGGGCGGAGTTGGCGGAGTGGGGCTTCGCGGAGCTACGCGAAGTGGGCGAGAAACTACGCTCACCTCCTCACTCCGCGTAGCCCCACTCCGCAAACACCACTGGCCGCCAGCCCCGCCACCCGCCTCCCTCCCGCCCTCCCTAAATACTTTAAATTAAAGGAGTCAAATAATTTAAAATGCACTTACCTTGCCCGCCGCTGCCCGCCGCGTCCCCGGGGCTCGCTATCTTCCGTCTTCCGTCTTCTTTACTAATGCGCATGCGCGGGCGGCCAGGCATGCGCATTTCTCACGAGAAAATGCGCATGCGCGACCGCCCGCGCATGCGCATTAGTAAAGAAGACGGAACACGGAAGATAGCGAGCCCCGGGGACGCGGCGGGCAGCGGCGGGCAAGGTAAGTGCATTTTAAATTATTTGATTCCTTTAATTTAAAGTATTTAGGGAGGGCGGGAGGGAGGCGGGTGGCGGCCAGCTACGCTCCGTCTGCGGAGCGTGCGTAGTGCCGCCTGGCTACGCCCGCTCCGCAAAATGCGGAGTAGGCGGCACTACGCACACTCCGTGCACAGAGCGTAGCTGGCCGCCCACCCCTAATTAAAATCCCCTTTGCTGCTGGGGGTCGTTAGGGGCCAACTAGACTACCTGTTTCCTCCAGTAAGCCCTACAAAGTGGGATTGCTGAGAGATGGGCACCGGCCACACCCCCTTTGTCCACCACTCTGCAAATGCACCTCCTGGTGTGCTCTTGGTTGGGGGATGAATTCCTGATGCCTTCTGGGGGCCCCTGGGGGCCACTTAGGCCACCAGGGACCTCCCGTAAGCCCCACACAGCTGTAGTTCTGAGAGTGATCAGAAGCCACTCCCCTTTTTTGCACCACCTTGCAAATGCACAGCCTGGCCTATGCTGCTTGGGGGATCAAGTCCACTTAAGTCCTGAGGTCCTCAGGACACAAGAGGGCATCATTGCCCCACCAGCAGTGCGCCAAGAGGCGCGTTTGTAGAGTGGTGTAAAAAGGGGCATGGCCTCGGACCACCTCTCAGCAATCCCACTGTGTGGGGCTTACTGAAGGTCCCGGGTGTCCTAGTTGGACCCCAGGGACCCTCAGTAGCAATGGGGACTTAATCCTCCAACGCAGAGCATGCCAGGAGGCGCACTTGCAGAATAGTGCAGGGAGGGGACGGGGCCTCTAGTGAGTTTCTGTTTTTCTTTTTTTCTTTTAGGGAGGGGTTGTGTGGCCCCCCTTTCCGAGGCTGATTACGGCCCTGGGGACCCCATCCATGGGGGCTAGGCCTTTCTTAATTTTTACATCTTTAAAATAAAGGGGGGCCATGTGGCCCCCTCGCACAGCCCCCAAACCAGGCTGATTTTGGCCCTGAGGACCCCATGGCCTGGCAACTTTTTTTATGCCAGGGGGCAACGTGGCCCCCCTCTAGAGGCCAATTTTGACCCCAGGCACCCCATCTCCCAGGGCTAGGCCTTATTTTGTATTTAGTTTTTTTATTAAAAAGGGGAGGGGGCCAAATGAGCCTCTGCCCTGTGCCACATTTGACTCCGGGGACCCCATCCTCCGAGGCCTAGCCTCTTTGTTTGGGTATGCATGGGGGGGGGCTCCAATGCCCCTGCAGTGCCAGCATTACTTTTGGACAAAGGGTGCTGCTGACATGCAACTATGCAGCTCCCTTTTCCCAAAAGCAATCTGCTTTACTTCCTGGAATCGAGAGCAGGGTTCCTGCTCTTGATTCAAAGAAGCAAAGCAGTGTTTGCTATGTCAGCGCAGGAGCTGTGCTCCCGCCCTGTCATGGCAAACTGCAAGGTCCTGGGGCTGGACACCCCGGACATTGCCGGAGCTGGCCCAGTCGGTGGGCCAAGGAGGGCTCCAGGAGGATGGCCACGCTGCCCCACTCCCATCAGTATCAAAGCCCCAGGGCAGTGGTGGTATTGGTGAATCAGTGAGTGAATAAGTGCCTGTTAAGCATTGGTGAAATATGCGAATTCGTGTTCCGCAAATTCACGGATTTCCCCGCGAAAGCGCAAAAAAATCCACGAATTCGCGAATTTTCCCACGAAATTGTGTATTTTTTTGTGATTTGCCCTCTGCATCACCACATCATCACTCAGCGCTACCCCAGAATCACTCAGCACCACCACATTATTACTCAGCACCACCACAGCACCACTCAGCACCACCACAGCATCACTCAGCATCACCACAGCACCAATCAGCACCACTACAGCACCACTCAGCGCCACCACAGCATCACTCAGCACCACCACAGCATCACTCAGCACCACCACATTATTACTCAGCACCACCACAGCACCACTCAGCACCACCACAGCATCACTCAGCACCACCACAGCATTACTCAGCACCACCACAGCACCACTCAGCATCACCCCAGCATCACTCAGCACCATCCCAGTATCACTCAGCACCACCACAGCACCACTCAGCATCACCACAGCACCACTCACCACCACCACAGCACCACTCAGCGCCACTCCAGCATCAATCTGCGCAACCATTCAACAACAACTGGTTCAAATATGTTCTCTCAATGTTTCAAGCTTTATTACAAATGTCACAAAAAGATGTTAATATTTCACTTCTGTTCTTGGATTTTCGTCACAATAAAATACACTGAACATAATCTTCACAAAAGTTATTTACAAAAGTTTATGCTATTGCCATTATAAATTAAAATCACTTTTCTTTAAGTATTAATTATTTAAAAAAATTAAAAGCCATTGTAATTTGTAATATCAATACATCTAAGTCATGTAAATACAAAACATGTTGCATTACAAATGCTAGAGGTGTCACATTTGCGAAGGTTATAACTATTGGCATTGTAAATGACAAAGCTATTAATTTAGCTATTTTCAAAACCAACACATAAATAAATAAAATTGTCATTTACAAGACCAATAGCTCAAACATTCCTAATGCGAGACCTATTGCACTGCAAATGCTTGTTTTTATATCTGTCAGTGCTTCCTGTTGAGGTTTAATTTTCGTGACAGGCGCCTCATTGCCTACTTGTAACTATTCTCTGACCCTTCTTCAAGGGTCAGAGAATAGTTGCAAGTAGGCAACGAGGCGCGAGGAAGCACTTACAGGCTTACAGCAGCAGGTGCCCAAGTTGAAGTTAATTTTTTTGTAACCCTTTTGTAAAAGGTTACAAAAAATTAGCTTCAACTTTTGCACCTGCTGCTGTAACCCTGTGTGTGCTTGGCTGAAAATTCGTCCCCGCTGATTCTCGGATTTTACCACGATTTCGCGAGATTCGCGGATCGCGAAATCGCGGAAAATCCGAAAATTCCGCGAGCTGAACAAATTTTCAGCCCATGCTTAGTGTCTGTATGAATGATTTATTGGTTGTGTGACTGACTGTATAAGTGAGTGTAATTTTAAGCAAAGGTGCACCACAACAAAGACATGTGTAAACTAAGGTCTTCTAGTTTGCACACAAGATATAATCAAAAATTGCATATGAAACAATTTTTTTTTTCAAAAAAAGATATTTCTTTATTCACTCCAAATGTTAAAGGACATAGCCGAGGCGTTTCGTCCCTGCGGGGACTTCTTCAGGGCTGTATTACAACCAGACAAAATACATATAAACACATCATTAAAATTGTAAAGTGTTTGTAAACTCAGCCGAGCTACAAATTATTACATGATTAAAAACAAGCGCATGTCAGTGTGAATATGTCTTGGACATATTTTCTACAAGGTACTAAGAGCATATAGAACATCAGGTTAGAGTAATTGTTGAAAATAGCAAAGAAAAAAACCCTAACATAATTATATACATTTAACATGTCCTTATTGTTGCCATCATGTAATTCATCATGTGGATACTGTAGGATTCTAGGCAAGTAGACCAATTTATCCTATGCGTGTGAACTTGGAGAGATAATATCACAATCCCAAACAATGAATGAACACAGATCATAACTACCAAATATTTGCTTAACAATTCGGTATGAATATCAATTAAATACAGGCAATATGCCTTCTGGAGTTACAAAACATCTCCTAAGGAAAGCAAGAACCCTAAGAAGTGAATAAAGAAATATCTTTTTTTGAAAAAAAAATTTGTTTCATATGCAATTTTTGATTATATCTTGTGTGCAAACTAGAAGACCTTAGTTTACACATGTCTTTGTTGTGGTGCACCTTTGCTTAAAATTACAATTTGTATCTCAAGTTCTATATAGAACTGCCATTGTGATGGTGGGTGGTTGTCAGTGTGCACACTACTCCCTTTGTGGTATTTAGAGGGAAAATATTAATTTGGCTATTGTGGTCAGGTGCTCCGTTAAGAAAGGTTCCACCATCCGACTTGCTTCTTTGTTCTTGGTCCCTTTGTTTGCACTGACCGGCCCCGGATCTTGACTTGCAACCAATAGAATATTCAGAAAATCCTGTAAAGCATTAAGAATCATTATTTCTTTGCTTAAATATGTCAGTGTTTAAAGATAGACATCAGGAATTGGCGCAAGACCTATTCGCCACAAACCCCAAACCAGGCACTAATACAACTTCTAACAGAAAAGGCCTTAAATCAAAATTTCAGAAATTGGAGAGACTGAAAAAAAACGAAATGTCTAGATGGTGGGATGGAACCACTTTAAAAAAGTATATTGAAAATGAGAAGATCCCAAGAGGTTTGAGAATATTGATATTTCCAACTTTTGAAGACTTAGACCCTGAACAACTGGGAGATTGGGAAGTCAATTTAAAACATGCCTCTTACAATATGATGAAGATCCTTATTCTCAATGCTGAGAAAAAGGGGGAGAAGTTAAGGAAAGAAATTGAAGAACTTGAAAAGGAGATAGAAAACTCACCCCTTAAAGAGGTAATAAAGAAAAACTATGCCATCTTGGAAGGAATCGTAGAGAGCCACCAACTACACCTTAGAGATAAAAAGCTCAAAAAGGTCAAGCGAGATGACAAAGACTACAGGGATGGTAGAATATACACTTTCTCACATAAATATGATAATGTAAAACCAGCAGGAGAGGGGAAAAGACGCAGAGAGGAGACCGTAGAATTGACATCCTCGAGTAGTATTACATCTCTATCCTTAGTAGTCAGTTCCATCTCCAATGAGATTACGACCGAACCTATAGAAAGTGAAAGAAGACCTAATACTAATTCCAGCAATAATTTTTTATTAGAAATGGAAAGGCTGAGATTGGGAGCAAGACCAAAAGAACCAAAACCAGAAGGGGCAGTAGGAGGTGGCAGGAACGGCAACAAGGGAAAAGGTCAAGGTGCGGAGACGGTTGCAAAAAGAACGAGGTCAAACAGAACAAAGAACCAATAGATGCAACCACAATTGCCACCCCTGAATGTGAAAAATCTATTATTGTTAACCTGTCTGACAGAGTCCTATCTATTGACGAGACTAATGTGTTAAATAAGGGCTTGAGTTTTTGTCCTAACCAATCGGGAGGGGACACGGAAATTTTTGTTGATCTATTCAAATTTATTCGGACACTTAAATTGAAAGATCATTTTGTCAGAAACCCCCCAACTGTATTCCCCTCATGTAATGTTGAATCTGTTTCTAGACATACAGCAACCGAAATAAATGTTATTCAATCAATGATGGCAGTGGAACTTGATATTTCTGTGGACAGAGATCTGGTATGTGAAGAAATGGGGATTGTTGAAGATGTGACAGTTGAAAGTGGTTTAAAGCCTAAGTCCAAGTTTATACCTGTAGGAACCCATCCCAACATTGACATTTTCAGAGAAAAGGTAAGCCAGGGACTATACCAACTAATTGACCATCCAATCCGCCCGAATGCACGACAACATAATTTGACTAGTGGGGAAAGAAGAGCCTTAGAAAACTTAAAAACGGACAACACACTAGTCATACGGGAGGCAGATAAGGGAGGAAATGTTGTTTTGATGAGGAAAGCAGAGTACTTTAAAGAAATTGACCGACAATTGTCTGACACCTCTTGTTACACCAAGTTAACACACAACCCGACAGCCTCACTTGGAGCTCATATAAATATGAGACTGACTGATTGGCGGGAAATAGGCCTGATCAGCGAGGAGGAATGTAGATACTTAAGGGTGACAGATCCGACTTTCCCATGTATATACATTTTACCCAAAATCCACAAGGGGGGCCCCTTTCCTCCGGGCCGACCCATCATTTTGGGTGTAAATTCCCCGACTGAAAGACTATCGGAGTATGTGGATGTGTATATACAGCCCTTTGTCCAAAACCTTCCCTCATACATCAAGGACACCAAGGACATTCTAGCAAAATTTAAAGAATTCGTATGGGCTGACAACTTCGTTTTTGTCACACTGGATGTCACCAGTCTCTATACATCCATCAAAAAGGAATTTGGTAGGAATGCCCTCGAATTCTATCTGGGACAGAGAGCAGCAGAACACCTGGGCCATAATGAGATGTTGCTGGAAATGACCAACATCATTCTATCAAAAAACTTTTTTCTCCACGACGCCACATGGTACCAACAGACGCAGGGAACTGCGATGGGTTCTAGGTTTGCTCCCGCTTATGCTGGGCTCTTTATGGGCTGGTTTGAGCGGGAGCATGCCTGGAGCCGTCGGGCAGCACTATGGTTGGACTATGTGATATATTGGGGCAGGTACATTGATGACTTCATAATGTTATGGAATGGACCTGTCCCGGACCTGCTAGCCTACTATGAATATCTGAACGACAATCCCTACAATATACGTTTCACTATGGAACATAATGAGAAAGAGATCAACTTCTTAGATGTAACATTCTTTGTGAAGGACAATAAAATCAATAGCAGAACCCACAGGAAAGCAACCAGTTGCAATAGCACTTTACATTTTGCAAGTGCACACCCCCCACATGTCATCAACAACATCCCCTATGGGGAGATGATTAGGATGCGACGCAACGGTAGTACACCAGAGACCTTCCAGAACAGCATCAAGGAAACAACGGAACGCTTTAAACAAAGGGGTTATCCTCCTAGAATCTTGAATCAAGCATACAACAAAGTCACTAAAGTGCCAAGAGATGTGACACTGGCAGCATCAGAGAGAAAAAAGTCCAAACAGTCATTCATTGCATTTACGACTGTGTATACGGAAGAAAATGGCAGAATCTATAACACCTTGCGGAAACATTGGCATCTCCTGACGGCCATTCCCAGCCTCAAGGGACTTCTGCCGGCCAAACCTAGAGTGACATACAAGCGAGGTAACAACCTGAGAAATAGCCTTTGTCCCAGTTACGTAACAAGAGAGAAAAAAACGGTCTGGTTACATAACAAGTTGCAAGGATTCTATACTTGTAGAGGTTGCAACATGTGTGACTTGGGCAGGGACAAAACCAAAGAGTTCTGCTTCAACACCACACGAGTACATCGGATCAATCATTTTATAAACTGCAATACTGAATATGTAGTTTACATTCTAGGTTGCCCATGCGGCAAAATTTATGTGGGTAGTACCAAACGGGCATTGAAGGTCAGAATACAGGAACATGTCAGAGCCCATAAAAATGTGGACTTAAAGTACCCTTTGACGTACCATATGCACGACAAACATAGTCCACAGGATACCATATGGTTTATGGGGGTAGACCATGTCCCGGTTCATCCTAGGGGTGGAGACAGACTCTTGGCTTTGAGGAAAAGGGAAGCAACCTGGATTTGCAGATTAAGAGCAGTGGAACTTGGTCACAATGTTGATGATGAGATGCACTACTTTTTGACTTAATGCCTGTAGACACTGTTAGGTACCTCGTTATGCAATTGTGAAACACCTTCCTAAGAATGTACCATTCACAATTTGATTCAGTAGGCTGCGGTTAGAATACTCAATTTTGAAGACAGTTCAAATTAGATGTTGTTTGGATGAAATGTAATTATTACAGGAAACGAATATAGATATGTGACATACATTACATGCCAAATTGTAAAAGGAAAGCAAGATTTTCTCTTTTTTCTTATATTCCATTTCTTTATTAGTACCTAGATATGCACATTTCACTCTTCTCTTTTTACTCTCATAATACATCTCAATGCAAGTTAGTCCCCTTTCACCTACATATTACATTGAAGCTCAGAAGAAGTACCCCATTCTCCATGGACAGACTTGAATTCACCACGACATCGGGACAAGCCCTTGAAAGGAAGCCCAATGTATTATTCATTACATTTAAGTTTTGAGCTAATATCCTTAATCTCTCTTTTCTCATATCATTGATAAACCTGCATTCACCTGCATTGGGGTGAATCCATGCAAGAAAGTTATTTTTATATCATTATGGAAACTGTCTTTTTAGACATTTGTCCCTTCTCCCTCATTGCGCAAAAAATATATTGGATCTGGATACTATAAGAGTCTACGTTTCCCGACACCATTCCAAGATGGCGGCCACATAACTCCATTATAAGTTAGAATGTGACGATCATTAAAGTCCTTTACTCATTTTTCACTAAAATAGCTGCAGTATTCCGACTTTACGATCCCTTATTGTAATCACTCAGGGGCTTTTCTCTTCACGTTCATTGCACAATAAATATATTCTATTTTGATCCTACATGAGTCCATGTCTTCCGACACCATTCCAATATGGCGGCCATATAACTCTATTATAAGATAGAATGAGACGATCAATAAAGTCGTTTACTCATTCTTCACTTAAATAGCTTCATTATTTCGGCTTTACGGTTCTTTATTGTAGTTACTTAGGGGCTTGTCCTTCGATGGTCCTAAATTAGACATTGCGTTATCTGAACCTATAAGGTACAGGGTTTCGGATGGCGGCGGCATATGTTACAAGATGGCGATCGCTTTTCACTTTGAACCGGTTTGTTACACCCGGTTAATCACTTAGCACTTTCACACGTGTTTTCACTTTTTCACTTCAATAGGGTATAAAAACCGCCAGAACG
Source organism: Lissotriton vulgaris (assembly GCF_964263255.1). NCBI lineage: Eukaryota > Metazoa > Chordata > Amphibia > Caudata > Salamandridae > Lissotriton > Lissotriton vulgaris. The sequence continues at coordinate 10,161 of NW_028252281.1, forward strand.
TTCATCCTTTTCCCACCAGGCTCTATACGAACTGGTCAAGACGGGAAGGGGACCGCGTACGTTTTGGGAACATCCCATATTTGGCGGTAAGTAATTATGCTAATGTAGCCGGTGTACCTGGGAGTTTTGATCCCCTAGTCCGGGTGGGCTTTGCACACAAATATTCTTCTTTCCCAGGCTTAGTGTTGTGTGCACGTTATACGGGGGGCAGACATCGATAAATTAAGTCCTACCTTCAAACCCTGATTAAGTAAGGATATACATTCAGCTTAGTTGAACACTGGGGACAGGTGAGGCTTTTTAGTCTGGACGTGTAGTGCACACATAGCCTTCTTTTTTACCTCATCCCAGCATTCTGGTCACGATCTTCTCTTACCCCGTCACTATTATGTTCACGATAAACGGGGGATGGGCATTAGTAAATGAAGCCCTACTTATTAAACGACGATCAGACGAGTAAATACATTTAGAGTCCCCGGTATAGCTACACTCTGGGGATAGGTGAGGTGGTTAAGTTGGTAATATAATCATAGTACGCCCATATTTGGGATGCGTTTTCTGTTGTTTGATGCCTGACATGTGGAAGTTAGATATTCGAGCCCCGAGATTAGACACAAGTCTCTTCATATCTGCCCTGCAACTTGCTTGATATCAATATAAATTTCTCTTTTCATCTAGAGTCGGCCGCTGTATTCGAACCACTACGTACTGTTTCATAACATAAAATAAAAAAAAAGGAAATGCCGATTGGAGCCACTGAATAAAGGGCTAGGGTAATATGTGGTTAAAAATTGTTCTCCCCTTTCGATTCGACACGGCCACGTTCGGCAATATACAGGGGTAACGTGACTCTCATTTCTCCTCGTACATTCCAACACTATCCTTGACTCGCCGTAATCCTTGCACGAACTGGCTTCTTTGGATGCTTCATCATAAAACGCGCATCCGCATGTAAGTGCAATGTTTACATTCCTCTTACCATATGATTATGGCCTACAGATGATATTGGGGCTCCCCCTAGTGGTGCTACGCATTCGTTTTAGGATTACAGATATTGCATGTAGAATATTTCTGCCACCAGACCTAATCAATTATTTTGTGATTGAATAAAATGTTGGACTGATAACATCAACCGCCTCCCCTTCAACGTAGATGCTATGTACAACACGTTTAATAGTTACTGTATTCATAATACTCCCTTATTTTTTTAAATAGCTTACAATCAACTAATGGATGCTAGTCCCACGGAATTTGGGTCCCCTTACTAACTGTAACAGAATAACGTCCTGTAAGTATGCTTGACCATTACCACTGTACGCACTCTCTTAGTTATAATTGGCCCTGCTTTCATTATTCCTTCTTTTGTTTTCACTTCTGTTAGATATATTGAACCGAACGACATACTTGATGGTTTCGAACTAGTGATCTTGAGACTCTATACGACCTGGTCATCTTTTTGCAACCTTGCTTCTTTAATAATATATCGTCGCGTCCAAGGAGCCTCAACGACTAACTTTGGTAGGTCTCCACTCAGCGGTATCAATACCTCAGGACACATTTACTCACCTTTGTTATCTATCCTTAATTTCTTGAGCTAGATTTCACTAACCACTATATCTGCTACAGTTTTTGTTATAATTTTCTTAGGGTTCTTGCTTTCCTTAGGAGATGTTTTGTAACTCCAGAAGGCATATTGCCTGTATTTAATTGATATTCATACCGAATTGTTAAGCAAATATTTGGTAGTTATGATCTGTGTTCATTCATTGTTTGGGATTGTGATATTATCTCTCCAAGTTCACACGCATAGGATAAATTGGTCCACTTGCCTAGAATCCTACAGTATCCACATGATGAATTACATGATGGCAACAATAAGGACATGTTAAATGTATATAATTATGTTATGGGTTTTTTCTTTGCTATTTTCAACAATTACTCTAACCTGATGTTCTATATGCTCTTAGTACCTTGTAGAAAATATGTCCAAGACATATTCACACTGACATGCGCTTGTTTTTAATCATGTAATAATTTGTAGCTCGGCTAAGTTTACAAACACTTTACAATTTTAATGATGTGTTTATATGTATTTTGTCTTGTTGTAATACAGCCCTGAAGAAGTCCCCGCAGGGACGAAACGCGTCGGCTGTGTCCTTTAACATTTGGAGTGAATAAAGAAATATCTTTTTTTGAAAAAAAATTTTGTTTCATATGCAATTTTTGATTATATCTTGTGTGCAAACTAGAAGACCTTAGTTTACACATGTCTTTGTTATGGTGCACCTTTGCTTAAAATTACAATTTGTATCTCAAGTTCTATATAGAACTGCCATTGTGATGGTGGGTGGTTGTCAGTGTGCACACTACTCCCTTTGTGGTATTTAGAGGGAAAATATTAATTTGGCTATTGTGGTCAGGTGCTCCGTTAAGAAAGGTTCCACCATCCGACTTGCTTCTTTGTATAAGTGAGTGATTTAGGGCCAGATGTATGACCAAGAAAATTGCGCATCACAAATTGCGACTCTTTTGTGAGTCGCACTTGGTGAGGCGTAATTTCCAATGTACAAAAGTGTATTTCACACTGTTTGCGATTTCCAATGGGGTCGCAAATTGCGAGGTTCATTAATATAATGAGCCTCGCAATTTGCGAACCCATTGGGAATAACAGCCCTCCCAGGGATGGTGGCCTGGGGGCTCAGCAGACCACCATATCTGGGACTGCTGTTTAATAAAGCAGCTTTTTTTTTTACATGCAGCCCGTTTTCCCTAAAGGAAAACTGGATACATTTAAAAAAGAAAAATTAACTTTTTCAGTTTCATTTTTTTAAAGGCAGGCAGTGGTCTCTGGGACCACTGCCTGCTTTTAAAAAATATTTTCCAACATACTCACATAGGTTGCGAGTGATTTACCACCTACTTCAAGTAGGTTGTAAACTGAAAGTTTTTTTGCTGTCACAATACACTATGATATATCGTTTTGACTCGCTATTAGGAAGGGACGCCCCTTTCTAATAGTGAGAGTTGCAAATGCTATTACTCTTTTTTGCAGCTGCAAATGGGAGGTTCTCCAATTTGCAGCCGCAAAAAGGGTTGTGCATCTGGCCCTAGGTGTCTCAGTGAATATATGGCTGAGTGACGGATTGCCTGAATGTCTGCATCAGTATGTTAGTTGCTGAATGGGTGTATGAGTGAATGCGTATGTTGCTGTTTGGGTGAGTGACTGGCTGTCTGAGTACCTGTATACGTGTCTGAGAGACTGTGTGGGTGAGTGAGGGTGTGTGTGACTTCCTGTATGAATGAGTAAGTGGGTGAGTCAGTGGCTGTAAGGGTTAGAGAGCGCATCTGTCAGGGGTTGTATGGTTTTGTCGGTGACTGAGTGTTTATGTCACTGGTATATGGGTGAGTAACTGCATATGTGAAAGACATTATAGGTCAGTGCTGGCATATATGAGAGACTGTATGTGTGTGTGAGTGATTGTGGGAGTGGCTGTATGAGTGACTGTGTCAGTGGGTGGGGGTGTGTGACTTTGTGCATAGATGTGTGAGTGGGTGAATCACTGGATGTATGGATTCAAGAGTGCATCTGTGAATGGCCGTATGGGTGGGTAAGTGTGTTTATGGGTGTGCTGGTGAGTGTTTAGATATCTCAGTTGTACATGTGTGAGTAACTACATATGTGAAAGGCAGTATATATGAGTACTGGACTATATAAATGACTGTGTGTGAGAGTGATTGTGAGAGTGGCTGAATGGATGAGTGTGTGCTGTGTCTGTCACAGTATAGGTGAGTAATTATGTGTTAGTATCTTTATGAATAAGTGAGTGTGTGTGTGTATTACTGTAAAGGTGAGTAAGTGGCCATATGATTGACTCTATGGGTGAGGGAGTAGGTGTGTGAGTAGCTCTATGGGTGACTGACAGTGTATGAGTGGCAGTATGGGTGTATGCGTGGATTTATCAGTTGCTGTATTAGTGAGTGAGTTGGATTATGAGTGGCTGTAATGATGACCAAGTGGATGTGTGTGTAGACCTATGAATCAGTGAGTGGGTGTGTAAGTAAGTACTGGTATTGGCATGTCAATGGTTTTGAGAATTGTAGTGTGGGTGTATCAAAGGTTATATTGGGGTGTGAGTGAGTGTACCAGAGAATCTGTGAATAATGTCATCAGTGATGTCAGTTGAGATGCCATCAGTGATATCACTAACCATGTCATGAATGATGTAAAATGTGAGGTGATAAGCAGTGGTTTGTGGGGGAGTGAGTTGTACTTAGCTCAGTTAACTATAACTGCTGAATTTCTGTAGTTTCGAACAAGTGAAATGGTTGCCTAACTATAACGAATCTGTAACCTTTGTATTTTTCAGTGAATTTCTAAGGTTTTTTTTAATTACATTTCATAACTATAACATCCCTGTAACCTTTATGTTTTTTTAACTAATAAACACTTTTGCAGAGTGGTGGAGAAAGGGAGCTAGGCCTCTGAAGACCTCTTATCAATCTGGCTGTGTGGGGCTTATTGGAGAAAACAGTAGGGGTAGTTGGCCCCCAAAGACACCCTTGGGAGCCAACTACACCTCCTATTACCTCCAGTAAATCCCACAGAGCAGGATTGTTAAGACCGCTTTCTCTACCACATTGCAAACGCTCTTCCTGGTACACTGCTAGCAGGTGGCTAAAGTACCCTTGGCTATTGAGGGTCCTTGGGTGCCATCTGCCCCTCCTGTTACCTCCAGCAATTATCACACGCTGGGTTTGCTGAGAGGTTCTCAGTGGCCACGCCCCCTGTCACCACCACTCTACTCTGCAAGTGCGCCGCCTGGCACAATACTTGGCTCTTGAGGGTCCTTGGGGGGAAATTGCCCTCCTGTTACTTCCAGTAAGACCCACACAGCTGGATTGATGAGAAGTCAACAGAGGCCAAGCCCCTTTCTCCACCACTCTGCAAACCTGCCTCCTGATGCACTGCTGCTTGGGGGAAGAAGTCCCCTTTACTTCTGAGACCCTCAGGAGGTAAGGGGACATCATCTCGCCACCAGAAGTGTGCTGAGAGGTGTGTCTGCAGAGTGGTGGAAAAGGGGGCCTGGCCTCCAACCCCCTCTCAGCAATCCCACTGTGTGGAGGTTACTGAAGGTAACATGAGTCCTTGTTGGCCCTTAAGGACTCTCAGCAGCCAAGGGGACTTCATCCCCCACCCAGCAGCGTGCCAACAGGAACCTTTTCAGAGTGGTGGGGGAAAGGGCAAAGCCTCCCATGAGTTACCGTTGTTATGTTTTTTCACTTATATTTTTCTTTTCTTTTTTATAGGAAGGAGGATGTGTGTTTGCTCTTCCCTGGGCCATTCAGGTCTCCGAGGACCTCATCCCCTGGGGCCTGGCCCTTTTTTGGTTCTTTTTTATTAAAAAAGAGAGGGGCGTGCGGCTCCCCTCCTGACTTATTTTGGCCCAAGAGATTCCATCCTGCAGGGCTCCCCCTTTACTTTTACTAAATTATTATTTTATTTAGAGCAGTTCCTTATCGGGCTATTTCCGCCCCCTGGGATCCCATCCTCCGGGTCCTGCGCCTCTTAGAAAATAACATTTAAAGAAAAAGGGCGGGGAGAATCGAGGCCACCCTCCAGGGACATTTTTTGGCTCCGGGGACCCCATCTCCCTAGGCCTGCCCCTTTTTATATATATATATATACATATATATAGGACTGAGGGGTTGCTTTTACTCATTTCAGGTTGGCTTGATTTGGTATTTCACTAATTCAAAGCTGTAATATTGTGCCTGGAGTGATGAATGGCCTTTGTAATTTTAAAGCTCCACAAGGACAGCACTGTACTAGTCCTACGCTTAAAGACTTTGCTGTATAAATTGTAAAAGACTTTGTCATTTTCTATCTCGGCGTGGATAGCACTGTGCTAATCCTATGCTTAAAAACTTTGATAGAAAAACATACATTTGAGGTAAGCAGATCTAGAGTGTCGCTGGTGTTGAGAGTGCTCTAACAGGGACTGCTCTTCACCTAAACTTGAGAACTACTCAGAGTTCTCGCCTTTTTTTTTATATATATATATATATATATATATAAAATTGTGACCAAGGGTGTTTCCCGAAACGCGTCGAGTTGTTACTTTGTTGCCTTGAAGTCCGTCAAATGAAACTTATTTGATGCAAATTTGGAGTTCGTGCTTCTCATACTTACCTTGTGTTACAAGGAACTGGAGTGTGGATTTGAGTTTGTTATATATATATATATATATATATATTACCTACTGGCGGTCGCCAGTAGGTAGTTATAGTTAGGATTTTTTTCAATGCAAAATCTCAAAATTCTATTGTGAATAACTTTGGCGCCGGTTGACGAATCTGCCTGAAAATTTCCTCAAATTTGCCTCGTGGAGCTCTGGTCCTTCCTAGAAAGTTTGGGGGGGGGATTCGGCAAGCGGGGGTCGAGATAAAAAAACTTTTAGCCCGAACGGCTGAATGGATTTCCACCAAACTTGCAAAAATTGTAGGGACTGGTAGCCGATGTGCCTTTGCTATGTCTCAAGATATGTGCTCCAGTGGTTTTTGAGTAATTTAGATTAAAAAAAAATATATATATCTATTGCAGCAGTGGGCGCACCACGCGAGGTGCGCACGGAAAGCTGATTGGCTCTCGGGTGTCTGTAAACATTCGAAACATTCCGGAGAGGCCGCCATCTTGTGTCTCGGTAGGATCGAGACACAAGAGGTGGGAAAAACAAAGGGGGAAATGACCATAAGGGGGCAGAGTAGACCCCCCCTTGACCCCCTAGGTTTGATGTGGGGGCTATAAAAGGGCCCCGCTGGGCAAAATAATTTTTTTTTGATTTGCGCGGTGGGAGCCCCCGGTACGCGCACCGGGGAGCGGACCGGGGAGCGTGCCATGGGAAAAAATGAATGATAGAGTTTTAAAAAAATTTAGCCTTTTTTTAGAAATTTGAGGTAGTTCTAAAAAGAACTGTTTTTTTTCTTCTTTTTGTTGTTTTATATTTTTTTAATGTTTTTTGAACATTTTGTACTTTTTTTGGCTTTTATGAACTATTTTTTTGGTTATTTTTATGGGGAGAAACAAAAAACAGGGAATTGAAAATGGCTCAACAGGAGCAAAAAAAATCAGAAAAAAATTAGGGTTTTTTGGGGCAATTGTGGTTGTCACCAGCAAGGAGGATGAGCTTAAGACTCTGCTCACCATAGGAGATGGTCTTACCACAAAAAATACAGGTGACCCTAAATCCTCCAAATCATGGTTGAATGCAAGGGATTGTCTCCCTTGTCTCTGGTCCCGATGGAGTGGGTTGTTTTCGTTTGGAGGTGCTGGGTGTAGACTGGGGAGGGTTGCTGGCCAGTTCTCTCATTTCTGCGGCAGCATAGTTGTTAGGGTGCTTGCGCTGCATGTGCCTTATCATGGTATAGTTCCCAAATGAATATTTTTTATTTGGGTTACCCCTTGAGAGTTCCGTGTCACAGATAAGGCAAGTCACCTTTGCCGCATTCACTTTCTTTTTGCCCTCAGGGATGGAAAAAAACTCCCATACAATGTGTGGCTTGGGTTGGTATGGGGTATTGTGTTCTTCCAACCACCTCCTCCTCATCACCTCCTCCTCTTCCTCCTCCTCCTCCTCTTCTTCTTGACCACCAGTGTGATGTTGTGGTGGTCCTCTTGGTGGTGGTGGTGGAGATGTTCCAGCTTATGCTGCAACTGTAGCCATTTCAAAGTACAAAATATACCTAAAAGAGTGCAAAACAGGTCTTCCTCAGTCATAAGACAAAGTCAGAATAAGGAAAAAAGGTGGGGTCTTTCATCATTTGGAAAAAAAATGTCCTGAACCAATGAGAAGTGTTATTTTCAGGTCACAAGACCAGGTATTTCATCATTATGAAACCAAAACTGTTCTGCACCAATTAAAAGTGTTATTTTCAGGTCACATGACCCGACGCGCTTACGCGACGCGCCCCCGGGCGCGCCCATAGGCGCTCCCTTGGTCGCGTCGCGTAAGCGCATTGGATGTTTACGTTGCGCGATCGTATTCGCTCGAGTGATTCCGGGTGCGCTTACGCTGTGCGTATCACGTGGACGTGGCTATGCGATACGTCACCATGTTGTTTTCGTTCGCGGCAATAGCGCTAACGGGACGCTCTCCAGAGCGCACCCTGGGGCGCTTCAATAGACTACGCTTTTCGGGGCGCTCACCGGGGCGTGACCCGGGAGCGCTCCAGGGCAAAAAAAAAAAATATATATATATATATATACATTAAAAAAATTGATTTAAATACAAATATAATATAGAATTCATTCATTTTCGAAAATATTACATTTGATAGACATTTGCTATTAACAAAATTTTGAAATTTCTTGAAAAAAACAGGTTTGGGGCCTTATATATAGTTAGGAATTAGCATTTAAAAAACCTGTTAAATTCACTGAAAAAAACAGAGGTTTCACACCAGTTATAGTTAGCCGGAAATTTTACTGACATAAAACCATTGAAATTCCCACGTTATAGTTAGTTGGACTCACTATAACTTGCGCGCCTGCAATGCACTGCTGATGACGTCACATATTACATCACTCATGACATGGTCAGTGACATCTCTTGCTCGTACCGTAGAAGCCCTGGGTACACAGATATCCAGACAGTCGCCAAAAACAGAGCTTTTGCTTCCAATATAAAATGACGAAGAGCATACCCTAAAGTTGCTGGTGCAAATTTATTAGTTTATTTGTGCCAGCGCGTCCGCCATGACGCATTTCGCCTCAGAAAGAAGCTTGATCACATGACATACTGCATGCTGGAAAGACAGACTTTTAAAGTGACAGTACAATTACGCTAATGGTCAAGTTGTAAACAGACAAAATACTGTGCAAAAGAACGCAATGGAATAAATAAATAAATATTGTTCCATACATCAAAAAGCATCGAGGTAGCAGCATTATGGGGCACATTTAGAAATATTCCTGGTAAAAACATGTATAAAAAATTCATATATTCCGTGATACACATGGTAACAACTGAGAGCTAAAAACTCCCATACAGTCGTACACAGTTTTTTTTGGGGCCCCAAAAAAACAGAATAACCCCAATACCTCCGGGCCCTATTACATAATGCCGCAAAAAATTATGTACCTCTGTTTCAAATATTGCACAATCCCAAAATTTAGGATAACAACTGTCCAAAATACCATCCGTTTCATGAAGCCCTAGTGGGCATTGCTGATGGTAAATGTCTGCCCAATGATTTAAAGAGCAACGTGCAAAGTGCAAATGAAGTTGTGCAAAATATGCTGATAGTGCAAGAGACAAACAGATTATAACAACATTTATATCATAAGTAACTGTGCATCGCTCAGCCTCAACCTGTAATTAACTTAAATCACACTAAATAATTTCATAGAATCAAATCCCCCGGACAGGCAAAATCTTACTGGTTAATCTTTCAATACATGTACACAGGTCCTCCCTATCGTTTAATCCATTTGGAATTTTACTGTCTAACTCCTATATATATCTTGTTTCAAGGGGACAGAGCTTGGCCTCTCGATCTCCTCCTCTCCTAGATGCTACTACTGTGTCAATGACATAGTATTGGAGTTGACCTGGATTACCTGCATGTTTCAGTTTGAAATGCCTGGCAACCGGGTAAGTCTGGTCGTGCCCTACAATCGCCCGGATGTGTTGGAGTATCCATTTGTGGGCAGGTAACCTGGTACTACCCACATACCTCAGCCCACATGGACACTCCAACACATACACTGCATAGTCAGTCCTGCATGTTAACCTCTTAGTGATGGCGATTGGTTCCTGCCTGAAAGGACTGATGTAATGTGTCATATTGCTGCCGTAACAGCAGGCTTTACATTGGGGACATGTTTTGAATCCCTTGCTTAGAGACATCAATGTGGTGGATAATTGTGGTTCCAATAAATTCCTGACTAAAGCCTTAGCCATAGAGGGTGATCTCCTAAAGGTAAGTAGCGGTTCATTGGCTACTTTGTGTCCGATGACTGGGTCATATTTTACTAGGTTCCAATTCTTATAGAGGATCTTTCTAAGCTCCCCATGTTGATGATTATTCGTTACTATAATAAGTGAGGGTATATTGGAATCCTGACCTCTAGCTTGATTTACCCTTGTCTTTGGAATCATGGCCTCCTGTCTAGTGATGGTCTGGGTGCATTTAATGGCATTGGTAAGAATTTGGTTGGAATTTCCTCTAACTAGGAAGCATTTATTACTATCCTCCTGAGCTGCCGCACACTCGAAATCTGTGCTACATATCCTTCTGATTAGAAGCATCTCTCCGTAGGGGATGCTCCAGATCAGATGAGCTGGATGATGACTGGCAGCGTGTAGGACTGTGTTGCCGGCAGTGGGATTCCTGTACAGCTTGGTCACAAGGGTATTATTCTCAACATATACCTTCACACCCAAAAAACATAATGAGGTGGCACTAATTTTGGATGTGAAGTTGAGATTTAAACTGTTCCTATTCAATTCTTCCACAAATGCCATGGCACTAGCTTGGGAGCCTTCCAGAGGAAAAATAGATCATCTATATAACGCAGATATAAAATGATCTTATCCATGGCAATCTCCAGGTGTTGACCATGCAGGACCCGCTCTTCCCATAGCCCCATGTGCAAGCACGCATAGCTGGGGGAGAAGCAGGCCCCCATAGCCACACCCCTAACCTGCTGATAGATGGCATTATTGAAAATGAAAAAATTCTGCTCCAGACACATCTGTGTCATGCTCAATAGCATCCTATTATGAGCTGCAAAATTCATAGGACGCCTATTAAGGTAGAATTCTGTGGCTCTCAGTCCATCACAGTGTCTTATAGAAGTATATAAGGCAGGGACATACAAAGTCATTAAAAACATGTTGGGTTCCCAAGAAAACTGCTCCACCTTACGCAAGAAATCAAAGAAATCTTTAACATAATAGTCTAATGACTTTACAGAGTCCTGGAGAAAATAGTCAATGTACTTGGACACATTTACTGTGGAACTGTCAATTGTCAATATTATGGGCCATCCTGGGGGTCTATCAGCCCTCTTGTGGATCTTCGGGATCAAATTAAAAGATGGAATCACCGGGTGTTCTTTTTTCAAAAAACGAAATTCGTCCTCTGATAATAGACCCACACTTCTCCAGGTTTGCAATATCAAATATTGATCTACCCATCCCGCTTTTAAGATTTGGATATTGCTCCTTCGGTAGCACAAAGAGTCACCCAGATGAACTTCAGCCTCCTTTAAATACATCTGTCGGGCCACAGGACCACGTTGCCACCCTTATCAGCTTGTTTTACTATAATATCATGATTTAATTCCAATTTGCTGATAAGTTGATTGTTACACCAATTTTGAATACTAATACAGAATTTCTTTTTATTGGTGGTGGTGTATAGTTTCTTCAAGTCCTGTATGACAATCTCCTGGTAAGTATCCAAGTTATTGTGGATCATGATCGGCTGAAAGGTGGATTTAGGTTTAAAATGTGTATTGCAATGGCCCATGGATCCACTGATCAAGCATCCCCTGCCCTGACTAGATTCCTGCTGCTTATTTTGTAGTGCCCAAATCTCCTCAAAGGATTCCTGGTCTTCAACTGCCAGGGTTGCGGGACTATGGATTAGTTCTGGCTGACTTTTCTTTTTCGGTTGGAGCTGGAAAAACTTGCTTCGCTTTAATTTACTGGTGAACCTGTAAATGTCCATTCTGGTGTCCGCATAATTCATGTTGCAGGGTGGACAGTATGATAAACCCAGATTCAGGACAGCAGTCTCACCCGCAGTAAGTTTTAGGTCGGAGAGATTTATTTCAGATCTTGTTGTTTCTATTGGTCCCCGTTCCTCTTCTGGAACCGGTTCCAGTGACCTTGTTTTCCCTGCTTGCCTCCGTTTGTATTTGCAGGCATGGCATTTCCGCCGCTCGCTCCACTTGAAGTTTGCCCTTTGTCTTTTGTGCCAATAGGTTTTCGTGGCCTCAGTGTTTCTCGACGGTCCTGCTACAGACAGTTGACTTCTTGTGCCAGGGATAGCTTGATAAATCCCAAGTTTGGATCTCTTGCTGGGTCCCCTTCCGGATCACTCTCAGCAGCTGAACTGAGGTCAGAGACGGATACCAATGTGGCCGTGGTCTCACTGGTTGTACGCTGAGCTGATCTATTTCCTCTTTCCCTAGCCTTCACAGCCTCATATTGTCGAGCAAGTGTGAAGACTTGCCCATTTTGATAGTCGACATGGTCTCTTTCAAATTTAAAAGCTTTTCTTCTCTTAATGGCTTCTTCATCTTTATTCAGCCTGAACATCATTTCCTCCCTCATCTTTTTATTCTGGTCCGTCAATTCCAATTTTGATAAGTCATGTTCCAAGGTGTCAATTTCCCCTTGTAGTTTGACGCGGTCACTTTCAGCATACTTGACCAGTATATGCATTAATTTGCTGGAAGACTCCAAGTTCGACTCCGCCCACTCTGCCAATATCGCAGGATCCGGGTTATCGTAACTTGGTACACGTCCAACTTGTAAATACCAAGAGAGGGACCGGTGCTCCCACCACTTAGACTGTTCCGAGCGCATTAATCGCTCCAGTTTTCTAAACAAGTCTCTCATGGTGGGGCTTCTAGTATTGGGGCTGGCTGGTGTTATAGTAGTTGATCCCCCGGCCGGGGAATCTGTAAACATGCAATCTGCTGCCTCAGCTCGACTGCACAGTACGTCGGCGGACATTTTTCTGTGCGCTTTAATGGATGGCAATATATTAAATGCACTTTAAAAGACGGCCACCGGGACTTTAACAAAATGTCCTGCCCAGCGCCACGCACACTCCCCACTGATAACTCCGTTCGGGTCCTACCTGGAACCGATTGCCAGAAATCTGCTCCGGACCCCAGGACAGGACACTCTGACTTCTTCCACCCAGGCAGTCAGTCAACGGCTCCTCAGAGGCTTGTTGTGGCTTACTCCTACGCCAGAGAAAATGTCACTCTGAGTTCCGGAAAGGATCAGGGTCAGCTGCTTCCTGCCACGTTGCCCTGCTCGGGGAGGGGTCTTGCTCGTACCGTAGAAGCCCTGGGTACACAGATATCCAGACAGTCGCCAAAAACAGAGCTTTTGCTTCCAATATAAAATGACGAAGAGCAGACCCTTAAGTTGCTGGTGCAAAGTGATTAGTTTATTTGTGCCAGCGCATCTGCCATGACACGTTTCGCCTCAGAAAGAAGCTTGATCACATGACATACTGCATGCTACAAAGACAGACTTTTAAAGTGACAGTACAATTACGCTAATGGTCAAGTTGTAAACATAGACAAAATACTGTGCAAAAGAACGCAATGGAATAAATAAATAAATATTGTTCCATATATCAAAAAGCGTCGAGGTAGCAGCATTATGGGGCACAATTAGAAATATCCATGGTAAAAATATGTATAAAAAATTCATATATTCCGTGATACACATGGTAACAACTGAGAGCTAAAAACTCTCATACCGTCGTACACATTGTTTATTTTGGGGCCCAAAAAAACCAGAATAACTCCAATACCTCCGGGCCCTATTACATAATGCCGCCAAAAGTTATGTACCTCTGTTTCAAATATTGCACAATCCCAAAATTAAGGATACCAACTGTCCAAAATACCATCTGGTATATATCTTATATTATATATATTACCTACTGGCGGCCGCCAGTGGGTAATTATAGTTAGGACCTATTTTCCATAGGAAATCCACAACATTCTTTTTGGAATATCTTTGGCGCCAGTGGAGGAATCTTCGCGAATTTCTCCAAGAAAATGGCCTGCTTGGCTCTGCTCCTTCCCTGAAAGTTTGGGGGTGATTCCTCAAGTGGGGCTGAGAAAAAGGGGGGTCTCAAAACGTGTTTTTCCCATGCAATTTTCCATAGGGCCCTTTAGCCAGGGCTACAGCCCGAACGGCTGAACGGAATTACACCAAATTTGGCAGAGAGGTAGAGTTTGGTTCGCAGATTGTGCTTTCTGTTAAATGGTGTATATCCGTTCAGCAGTTCCTGAGAAAATTTAAAGTAAAATCATAGTAAAGTAAATTCTTTATTGCTAGGTTAATTAAAACCATTACAACATTCTGCAGCATTTAAAACAACTATTAGGAAATGAGGAAGGAATAATAAATAGGAAAAGGGGATGGGAAGAGAATTTAAAAGACGAATGTGAAAACTATGTTACAAACAGGCTGTCACTGGTTTCAGTGAACTTTGCTGGGGCACAAATTTGTCTTTCAAATGGTGTTCTTAGGTCTCAACGAGGATCGGGCCTATGGCTGTGGGCCTCGTTTTTTCACAAAACTGTCCAGAAATTTTACTGATCGGCAGATCAGTTGAGGGTCCGCTGAACATAGAATCTGGACTATCGTGGATCGACAGGTGCGGACTCCTTGCTCGTTAAATTTGTCTTTAAGCCAGTGCCGCCGACCTTGATGCATGGCAGGACAGATGCAAACAATGTGTATAATGTCTTGTTTACCTGCACCACAAGGATCGCATTCCGATGTTTCTTGCGGTCACCATTTAGGTTGATCTAGTTTTGTGGGCAGAATGCCCAGCCGTAACTGGAGGAATTTACGTTTAAGTGTCAACGAGAATGCGGTGTCTAGGTAAGGTGCTGGGGAAGGCCTTGTGTACGATTTAAGTGTCATCCAGGCGTGGGTTCGGGTGCTAAAAGTTGTTTTGTCAATGAGGAACAAGTGTTTCTTAGCAATCCTTTTAACCACCTGGTTAAACGAAGGAACTGGCAGTTTTGTTTCCCACAAGGTTCCCAGCTCCGTTGCCTCTAGTGAAAGTTTTAGGTACTTAGAATAGTCAGAGTTCGGGCTAGTATGGATTGCATCCCAGAGTGTGACGTTCATTATGTTCTCCTTGTTCCTCCAGACATTGTACCAGAATTTGATGGCTTTGTATTTTTTCAGTAAGACTTGAGATTGTAATCCGAATTCAAGTCTAACTTGCGCTGGAGAGGAACTATTTGGTAGCGCAAAAACCTGTTTGTAGACTTTGGTTTGTATTTTGTCCAGGAGGGTGGCACTTTTCCCGTGGTGCAAAACGCTGCAGTATGCTATTGTGGGCAGTAATTTTGTTTTCATTGCGATTAGCAGAGGGGAAATGAGAGGACCCTTTAGCTCTATTGCCAGTCTGGTAAAGGCCTACAGTAGGGTGGCCCCCTTGTTTTCTACGATTTTAAAGTGCTCTTGGAAGTTTAGGCGCTTATCTAGGTGGACCCCCAGGGATTTGTAGCTATTTACGGCTTCCAGATGATCATTATTTATTCGGAAGGTTGGCTGATTTTTGTGACGTCGTGTTATGAGCAATGTAAAATCATAGAGATATCTAGAGACGAAGTACTGCACGCGTACGGAAATCCGTACAATTACGAGCACGAGCTGCATGCTGATTGGTTTCAAACCAGGAAGTGTTGGCAGCCATCTTGTTCGTCGCTAGAAGTGACTCACAAGAAAACAGTAAAAAAAGTTAAGAAATAAGGAAAGGGGGCAGGGTAGAAACATCCTGACCCTCTAGGCTTGCTCTGGGTGTCGTACATGGATCTTTAGGCTCAATTTTTAAAATAAAAAATCGGGGGTACGCGTATGGTATACATACATGGTGGAAAAGGGAAATAAAAAATAGAAGGCCGTTTTATTCGTTAGGTCCCGGGGGCAAATTCCGGGGGCAATTTTTTTCATAGTGGGGGGCTTGTAAGGTACCCTGAGCACCGGGGAACGCCACCCCTTGGTGGTTTTATTTTGAAGTATGTGGGGGGCTACGGTCCTCTTCCCCTCAGTCTCCCAAGCACCGGGGAACACCACCCCTATGTGGTTTTATTATGAAGTATGCGGGGGGGTTACGGTACTCTTCCCCTCAGTCTTGTGGACCGTCACCACGACGAGGCTTTTTTTTTAAATATTTTTTTTTAAAAGTGTGTTCAGCTCTCCCTCTCCCTCTCCCCGTAAAAGTCGCAGGGACCGCTACCTTACTGGGGCAGTAACATGTAAAATAACCTTCCAGCCCCGGGTACCTGCACTCCCCGGGGTTTTTTAATGTTGGGAGGGGGTCGCGCTGCCCCCCTCCTGGAACCCTTGGTGGCCCTGGGGTCGACCATCCCCCAGGGTCAGTTCTTGCAGTGTCTCGGGGTGCGTACTTCCGGGACACTGCTGTTTGGTATGGTAGGGCGGTATTGTCACCCCTCCCACTTTACCGCAGCAAACCGCTTTCCTATTTGAAAAATAGAGCAAGTTAATCTGTTCTGTCTTTCAAGAAAGCTGATTGTTTTTCGAAAGAGAGAGCAGCATATAAGCTGCTGTCTCTGATAAAGCATTGCCGGCTTTCGAAGGACATGGGGAGCCGTCTGTGATCTTGGGGCCAAAAATAAATAAATAAAGTCTTTTTGAGAACTAACTTTACTGGTCAAAAAAAGAGCTATATTTCTATGATAGCATGTAAAACTTTCCGTTTTTTTGTGCATCAGTTGTACTCTCTACCCATGCGCAGCCTCGTTTCCAAGCCCACATTTTTTTCTTTTTCTTCAAGTTCGCCAAGCAAAGCTCACCTCATTTCAGGTATTAAATTTGCTGCTTTCTTTTCCCGGGCCGTGTGTGTCATCCGCTGCTATACTTTTGTAATATATTAATAAACATATTGTATCTATATTTATTTGAAATGTAGTGTAGAGGCGCCAAACGTTGATTACGTACTCCGTCCACCGCCATTTTAGTAGTTTTTCTCCGTTATTTTTATTATACCTGTTACTTTCATTTTACTATGCGCTTATCTTCTCTAAGATCCATGTGATCTCCTGGCACAGACACCACAGTGTTTGTCCTTGGCCTTCGATCTTATGACTTGGTCACACGTATACCTAAAAACTGATTTGAAGGACGTAAGCCAGAGCCATTACAACGCGTGTTCGTCAACACAATGACATTATGAAGATTATGCGTTTATCATGCGTGGTAAATGCATACTAGTTGTAAAAGCAAGTGTGGTAAAGCCATATGCGTGCTAATGGCTATGTGGTGACGATCACGCGTGGTTATGACCGTGTTGTAATGTCTGTCTCCCCCCAAGACACTGTAGGAACCGGGTCTGGGCGTTGTGGATTCCAGGGCACCAGGCGGAGAGCACACAGCCACTCTCATACAATATGGAAATCTTTGTGGGGTGATTGTTTCCGTGGTTTGAGGGGCAACATTGAGGCCCACACTTGTCGCAAGAGGTTTGTAAATGTGGTACACATTGTTTCGTATTAGTTTGATTTCTTTACCATGTTGTAGTGTACCCAGAGTAAATATAAGTCAGTACTTTTCAATCTTACTCTTGAACATCTTACTATAGTACTTCAACATTATAAATATTATTTGTATTGTGGACCATCAACCCCCCCACAAAAAAAGAAGTATGTAGTTAATTAACTTTTATTAAAAGAATAACTGTAAACAAAACTTAATGATAACTATATTATAAAAAACTAGAAAAATAACTTTAAAAAACAATATTATAACCAAATTGTGAAGTGGACTCCAAAAGACGTTGGATTGGTAATCTGCAAAACAAAAAAGAAAATTAGAGTTTAGAATTATGTAGATGTGGGTAAATGAGCTGAAGCATTACAAGTCAAGGTAACAGTACGATTTTACCTGGTACATTTTACTCCTGTTATAGTGCCCCGTTCAGGTGGTGTCTATATGGAAGTGCCTACTGCGTCACTGACACAAAAGTGGCACAACGGGATTGTAAATACGCCAACTTATTTCTAATGCATTGTAATGAAGGCATTGTATATTTAGGCCTCTGTGCTTACCGTTGTATATAAATATGTATGTAAAAAAAGTGAGGGAGGCCTCCTTTATAATACAATTAGGGACAAGGAGCATAAGGTGAAAAGACTAGGGAAGGTCCCAAAATCACTCAACTTATAAGAACCCTATGGTGTATTTCCTATATATCTCAGAATGCCAAATTAATTCAAAATATGTACCGTGTCAAGCAGTTAAAACCATGTGATAAACAAATCAAGAACCCTAAACAGTGTGTATGTTATAAAAATATACAATTTATTACAAGTCAATTAAAACAATTGTTATACAGCGTGATGATAGTACCCAAAATCACGTACAATTTCAATATAAAAAATAAAGTCAATAAAACTACACAATTAATTTAAAAGTTAGTCAAGGAATCACAGTTGTTGTAGTTGTTGACGCAGCGTTTCGGTGTGTAAACGATACCACCTTCTTCAGGACAAACAATTCTATATAAAAGAACACCACAATTAGATACATGTCATGGTTCATTTACCATAATTTCTTTTGTTCCTATCTAGACATTATTCTGGCAATTTTTGGGCACATTTTCGATACACATTACTACAGAATTTTTCTAATAATCACAGAAGGCTTCTAGTTGGTACATTGTTTGGTCATTTGAGATATAACCGGCTATACACGTGGTTCATAAACCATGGTAACTGAGAGTCACCATCTAGGTAGCTTCAAAGCAATAATTCGGAAAGCATACATGTGAATAAATAATTTAGAAATCCTCTCGCATTCAATTTAGAAGAGTTTTGGATCGAAGTCACTCTGATATATAGAGCTCCTGGTCTGTTTAATTCCAGTGAGAAGTACCTTGGTAAAAAGAGTAAACGGTCACGCCACATGTAGTTAGCATTTCTAAATGAGAAAGGTCTTTTTATTAAATTGACCCCATTCATGATAGTTGGCCTGTTTACCTTATTATATCAGGAACCTCGTGTTGGTAAGGATGCTGGAGGGGGGCCACCGCATTGTAAATAAAAATCACTGTAATGTGAAATAAGGTGATGTAAGCGTGGGGTGGGAGCGGACCGGAATAACAGGCGTGGAGGCCGTATGTAGTGGGCTATCTCGTAGCCGGTATTTATTATAGTACAGTGTTCAAAGGGTGAGGTACAAAGGAGAAGAGGGTTCTGGATGCCTTCTGGTTCCGACTCCGAGGTGATGGGTCTTTGAATGGGGATGATCGCGGGTCGTCAGGTGGGTTTGGCTGGTCCGTTGAGGTAGCGGTCGATTCAGCGGCGGGACGGTGGCTCCTCAGAGGGATGTAAAGGAGAGAGAGAAAGTGGCCGTTAGTTCTTCTGGTCAGAACTAAGGTTATGACCTTTGCCTTCACCGGTGTGAGGGGAGTAAAGCGAGCGTGAGGTAGGGAGGGGGGAAGGTACGAGATGGGAAGAGGTAGCACGGATAGGGAGGAGGGTGACTCGGTGCCGGGATGTGTGGGTTAATTATATACAATCGTGATATTGACAGACACACAGCTATATACACTATTTCACAGTGCGAGGTGTATGGTGAGGGGAGAAGCTACTATACACGTATTCTATTTACAGGCTATATTATTTACACACAGGGGGAACTGGTACTCACTTGGCCCGCCGCAAATCTGTCCTCGAGTTGCAGCCGCTCTCCATCTTCCTCCTCTGGACTCCACCAGTCCTCCGTCCAGACCTCGTCTCCTGCTTCTGGTTCCTCTCTCTTCTCCCGGGGTTCGTCGTACTCCGTCTCCTGCCACGAGTCTTCCTGCTTGAACGCCCTGTTGTCCACTCTTCCGGCTTTTCTGTGGTCTGCCTCTGGACAGGGGGAGGGACTTCCGGGGTCACGGGGTAACACTTCCGGTTTCTCCCTCGTCGGGACTGGTTCCTGTAGGGATGAAGAAAAGGGTGGAGTCCTGGTTGTTATGGACGCCCGTGAAACGGTGGACTGCTGCCGGGACCGGGAGGGAAGGCTTGGCATCGGCGAGGTAGGGATCGAGGTCCCATCACATCCCCTTTCCCTAGCTGTCCTTCTTGATCGGGTAGGAGGGACAGGGTATCGAGAAAGATAGTCAGCGTTCCCTTGATCAGCGCCTTTCCGATGTAAGGTCCTGACCCTGAAGGGCTGGAGAGACAGGAACCAACGAAGAACCCTTTTGTTGTGTCCTTTGTTACGGGCCATCCATTCCAACGGGGCATGGTCAGTGTAAAGGAGAAAATCTCTTCCTTCGAGATAGTAGCGGAGGCTCTCCACCGCCCATTTGATGGCAAGTGCCTCCTTTTCTACCACGGCGTAGTTTCTCTCCCGTGGAAATAGTTTTCGGCTTAAAAAGAGAATGGGCCGCTCGTCTCCGTTGTGGTCCTTCTGCGACAGGACAGCCCCTAGTCCCTGTTCTGAAGCGTCGTCTGGAGTATGAAGGGCTGTGAATAGTCCGGACTGATGAGTACGGGACTGGACTTCAAAATGTGTTTAAGATTGTTGAAGGCATGTAGCAAGGAGGGATGAGGCTGTCTTAGAGCCTCTTCTGTCTTTGTGGACTTCTTTAAGAGGTCAGTTAGGGGGGCTGCGACCTGTGAAAAGTTGGGGATGAACCTTCTATAGTACCCTAAAAGGCCAAAGAATGCGCGCAGTTCTTTCCGGATTTGGGGAAAGGGAATGGAGTGGATGGTGGTGATCTTATTGTTTTGAGGTCGAATCAGTCCTTCCCCCAACAGATATCCCAAGTACTTCACTGTCTGAGCGGCCAAGGTGGTTTTTGAGGGGTTGATGGTGAACCCATAGGAACACAGGGAGGAGATGACGCTTTTCAGGTAGCATTAGTGTTGGTCCCAGTCATCGCTGTAGATGATTATGTCATCCAGATAAGCACCGGCAAATAGGGAATGAGGTCTTAACACCAGGTTCATGGCTCTCTGGAAAGTGGCAGGGGCCCCATGAAGCCCGAAGGGCATCACCGTGAACTGGAACAGTCCTTCGGGGGTGGAAAAGGCTGTCTTCTTTTTCTCTTCAGGTCTTAGGGGAATCTGCCAATAGCCTTTGCAAAGGTCAAGCGTACTGATATACTTAGCCTTTCCTATGCGTTCAATCATTTCATCAACACACGGTAAAGGGTAAGTATCAAAGGACGATATCTTATCGACTTCCCGGAAATCGATGCAGAATCTGACCGATCCGTCGGGCTTTGGTACCAACACGATTGGCGAGTTCCAATTGCTGATGGAGGGTTCGATGATCCCCATAATGAGCATCTGGGCTATCTCCTCCTTAATAATGGGTCTTCGGGCCTCAGGGAGCCAATAAGGGCGTTGGCGTACTGTTTTGCCCGGTTCAGTTAGAATGGCATGCTCGATGACAGACGTGAGGCCAGGATAGGAGGAGAATACCTGCTGCAAAGGGTGTAAGGTGGAACGGAGTTCCTGTTTCTGTCCGTCCCTTAGATCAGCGTCCATACAGATCTCATAGGGTAGCTCCTTTTCTGGGAGTCTGTTAGTGAGAACAGGACGGGGTCCCACCCATTCCTTCAGTAGATTCACGTGGAATATCTGAGTAACTTGTCGGATAGGGTCAAGTTCTATTTCATAGGTCACTGGCGTCACCTGTCTCAGGACCGGAAAGGGACCTTGCCAATGGCCCAGCAACTTGTGATCTGAGGAGGGCATTAGGAGGAGAACTAGGTCACCAGGAAGAAAGGACCGAGGTTTCATGCCTTTATCATATTGCTGTTTTTGCTTTGCTTGGGCTGTCACCAGGTTCTGTCGCACAATGTCTCTTATCTGTCCCAGATGGGTTCTAAGGTTCTCTACGTACTTGGGAAGGGGTCTGGTACGGTCGAGCTCGGCCTCCCAGGCCTCTTTGGCCATGTCCAGTAGGGTCGGAGGGGGTCTGCCATACAGAAGCTCATAGGGTGAGAAGCCTGTGCTGCTCTGGACCTTGCAGCGGATGTCAAAGAGAGCTAAGTGTAGCATCTCCTCCCACTTCTTGCTCTCTAAGGCTAAGAGTTTCTTTAGGGTGGTTTTTAGAGTGGCGTTATAACGCTCGACCAGCCCGTCGGTTTGGGGATGATAGGCAGAAGTTCTTAATTGTTTAACGCCTAATTGGGAGCAAACCTGCTTCATAAGGGCCGATACAAAGGGTGTCCCCTGATCCGTGAGTATTTCCCTAGGGAAGCCTACCCTGGAAAAGATGGAAATCAATGCCTTAGCTATATTCTGGCTGGTGGGTTGTCGGAGGGGTACGGCTTCCGGAAAGCGGGTTGCGTAGTCCACGAGGACTAAAGCATACCGACAGCCGCTTCTGGATGGGAGCATGGGACCTATTATATCCATATTACAACTAGAGCAGACCAGGTCCAGGAATGGTGTGTAGCCATGATGGAGCCCGTGAAACAGTCAGGTGTGTATGTGAAAAGATGTTGCTATGTGACAGAGACTAGAACACTGGCTAGGACACGTCCCATCAGACCACCCTCGTGGTGGAATGTCATCATGTGGGAAGTGATGGTAACTCTCAATCTCATCCGACCATGCAGTATCGGGAATCAAAGCCAAAACTCTAGCCATGATACACATCAAAAAGTGAAAATGTAAATGATAATGATAATCATAAACACGGGGTGCAGTGCTAAAATGATAGTGGTGAATAAAATTAGCTACCCAGACTCAGGGAATGTTCTATCTGCAGTCTAGGTGTCCAAGATTAAAAACACGCTGAGTAGTCATAGACTGGAACTACTCATTAGCGCTGTGCAGAGTGGTCGACATGTTTCAGCTTATAGGGGAGATTCCCCAGCTTTCTTCAGGACCTATAGTTTTTGATGCTACTGCAACTTAGAGTGAATTGTGAATCCAAAAATAACACAAAATACATATCTACCAGGAACTTGACAGTCCAATGTTCACTGGAGAGAGAGACATGAATTCTTCCTGTCAAAAAACACAAAGATATAGAATAGTAACTCAACTATCCAAGGTTACGCACACACACCTGCCTGGATACAAAGACGCCATACAATTAAACACACCTGCGCAAATAATTTACATTCCGCATGATACAAAAAAGCATACTAGCTTAAATCACACAGAGGCATTTCCTCACAGTGATACTCACCCAGCTTTGTGTGGGTGAAGACCTCACCTCGCCCGGCAACCGCTCGGGAGAATGAGGCCCCGCTCTGCAGTGTAGAAATAGGACATAGTTAGCACACAACCTATACTCTGCCCCGCCAAATTACTCTACACATAAACCCAACAGACGTGTGATAGGCACCTGTCTGTCCGACCAAAAACCTGCACACACACAGAGATAACCTCTGTGTCAAGATGCAGTGTAAGTGCTGATTAATCATCTCTAGCTATCTATCTTTAACATCTATTAGTGGACCCTCATATCCATAACATCATTAGGATGTATATTAGATTTTTGCAAAAGTCAAAAATCAATCCTTCAAGAAATCTCTATTTGTTGGAGTATGGGGGAAAACTGATATAGACTCAAAACAAGACTCCTTGAATGGCTATGTCTGGGCTCCCCCCTACGGTAATGCTCATTGAGTGCCAATACCATGTAAGCAAGGTCTTTGTAGTCCAGCACCTGTCTAAGCTGCTAAAAGTCATGCTACCTCGATACAAACTGAATGAGTGCAGCAAGAGCGTCACACGTCTCACCTGTCCGTCGGTGCCCCTCATTAGGTGCGAGCGGAAGTGGAGGTGTTTGTTAGTGCCGCCCTCCTATTTTATAGCGGACGAAGAAATTTGTTAATAAGCCACATGGGGCTCCAAATCAGACCTTATCTGTTCCCACAGTGTCCGCGTGGGTCAGAAACAAAAAGAATCCGAAGGAGAAGCTGAAAAAGCTATAGTTTATCCGTGTCCGGTAGTCTAAACATGGAACGGTATTGCGCATGCGCGTAATGGAAATCCTGTTTTCTCGCGCATGCGTCGTAACCAGGGACGCGAAGCTATCGGCAAATGTGTAAACATAGCCCCCCTCCGCCCATTAACTTGCATGTTGTACCATAAACTGTTATAAGGAGAATTTAATTAAGTGTGGGACACATATGATTGTTGATCTAGTGTCCGCCTGTGCTTGGCATTGCATAACCAGGCTAGGTGCATTTACTATTAGACAAGTGCATATTTAAGAACCGGACTCGGTACTGACGGAAAGATTGAAAATTTTGGCAAAGATGCAAACACTTAAAAAAGAGTGATTTTCTGAAGGGGCGTGACTGTGCCTAAAGAACAGATAGTCAATGATTCTTAGAATCTGACCATCAGAGATAACATACAGGTCTTCCAGTGATGAAGTGGATTGGATGTAATTTGTCAATAGGTTTCAAAGAACAGGGATAGGGTTAGAGGAGGTCGGCAGAAGCGGTACCATACACAATTGAGTTGAGTGAGCCTAAGTGTAAATAAAAGGCGTTTACAACAATAATAACAAGACCCGCAACTAAAAAGTTGCTCTTAATACTAGAAACATAAGGGTGTGGAGGGTCAAGGGGAATATTTACCGACCTGTCTGCTCGAACCCCTACTCTCAATACATATTACAACAAGAGCAGACCAGGTCCAGGAATGGTGTGTAGCCATGATGGAGCCCGTGAAACAGTCAGGTGTGTATGTGAAAAGATGTTGCTATGTGACAGAGACTAGAACACTGGCTAGGACACGTCCCATCAGACCACCCTCGTGGTGGAATGTCATCATGTGGGAAGTGATGGTAACTCTCAATCTATCCGACCCTGTAGTATCGGGAATCAAAGCCAAAACTCTAGCCATGATACACATCAAAAAGTGAAAATGTAAATGATAATGATAATCATAAACACGGGGTGCAGTGCTAAAATGATAGTGGTGAATAAAATTAGCTACCCAGACTCAGGGAATGTTCTATCTGCAGTCTAGGTGTCCAAGATTAAAAACACGCTGAGTAGTAATAGACTGGAACTACTCATTAGCGTTGTGCAGAGTGGTCGACATGTTTCAGCTTATAGGGGAGATTCCCCAGCTTTCTTCAGGACCTATAGTTTTTGATGCTACTGCAACTTAGAGTGAATTGTGAATCCAAAAATAACACAAAATACATATCTACCAGGAACTTGACAGTCCAATGTTCACTGGAGAGAGATACATGAATTCTTCCTGTCAAAAAACACAAAGATATAGAATAGTAACTCAACTATCCAAGGTTACGCACACATACCTGCCTGGATACAAAGACGCCATACAATTAAACACACCTGCGCGAATAATTTACATTCCGCATGATACAAAAAAGCATACTAGCTTAAATCACCCAGAGGCATTTCCTCACAGTGATACTCACCCAGCTTTGTGTGGGTGAAGACCTCACCTCGCCCGGCAACCGCTCGGGAGAATGAGGCCCCGCTCTGCAGTGTAGAAATAGGACATAGTTAGCACACAACCTATACTCTGCCCCGCCAAATTACTCTACACATAAACCCAACAGACGTGTAATAGGCACCTGTCTGTCCGACCAGAAACCTGCACACACACAGAGATAACCTCTGTGTCAAGATGCAGTGTAAGTGCTGATTAATCATCTCTAGCTATCTATCTTTAACATCTATTAGTGGACCCTCATATCCATAACATCATTAGGATGTATATTAGATCTTTGCAAAAGTCAAAAATCAATCCTTCAAGAAATCTCTATTTGTTGGAGTACGGAGGAAAACTGATGTAGACTCAAAACAAGACTCCTTGAATGGCTATGTATGGGCTCCCCCCTACGGTAATGCTCATTGAGTGCCAATACCATGTAAGCAAGGTCTTTGTAGTCCAGCACCTGTCTAAGCTGCTAAAAGTCATGCTACCTCGATACAAACTGAATGAGTGCAGCAAGAGCGTCACACGTCTCACCTGTCCGTCGGTGCCCCTCATTAGGTGCGAGCGGAAGTGGAGGTGTTTGTTAGTGCCACCCTCCTATTTTATAGCGGACGAAGAAATTTGTTAATAAGCCACATGGGGCTCCAAATCAGACCTTATCTGTTCCCACAGTGTCCGCGTGGGTCAGAAACAAAAAGAATCCGAAGGAGAAGCTGAAAAAGCTATAGTTTATCCGTGTCCGGTAGTCTAAACATGGAACGGTATTGCGCATGCGCGTAATGGAAATCCTGTTTTCTCGCGCATGCGTCGTAACCAGGGACGCGAAGCTATCGGCAAATGTGTAAACATAGCCCCCCTCCGCCCATTAACTTGCATGTTGTACCATAAACTGTTATAAGGAGAATTTCATTAAGTGTGGGACACATATGATTGTTGATTCCAGTGGAAGACCTGTATGTTATCTCTGATGGTCAGATTCTAAGAATCATTGACTATCCGTTCTTTAGGCACAGTCACGCCCCTTCAGAAAATCACTCTTTTTTAAGTGTTTGCATCTTTGCCAAAATTTTCAATCTTTCCGTCAGTACTGAGTCCGGTTCTTAAATATGCACTTGTCTAATAGTAAATGCACCTAGCCTGGTTATGCAATGCCAAGCACAGGCGGACACTAGATCAACAATCATATGTGTCCCACACTTAATGAAATTCTCCTTATAACAGTTTATGGTACAACATGCAAGTTAATGGGCGGAGGGGGGCTATGTTTACACATTTGCCGATAGCTTCGCGTCCCTGGTTACGACGCATGCGCGAGAAAACAGGATTTCCATTACGCGCATGCGCAATACCGTTCCATGTTTAGACTACCGGACACGGATAAACTATAGCTTTTTCAGCTTCTCCTTCGGATTCTTTTTGTTTCTGACCCACGCGGACACTGTGGGAACAGATAAGGTCTGATTTGGAGCCCCATGTGGCTTATTAACAAATTTCTTCGTCCGCTATAAAATAGGAGGGCGGCACTAACAAACACCTCCACTTCCGCTCGCATCTAATGAGGGGCACCGACGGACAGGTGAGACGTGTGACGCTCTTACTGCACTCATTCAGTTTGTATCGAGGTAGCATGACTTTTAGCAGCTTAGACAGGTGCTGGACTACAAAGACCTTGCTTACATGGTATTGGCACTCAATGAGCATTACCGTAGGGGGGAGCCCAGACATAGCCATTCAAGGAGTCTTGTTTTGAGTCTATATCAGTTTTCCCCCATACTCCAACAAATAGAGATTTCTTGAAGGATTGATTTTTGACTTTTGCAAAGATCTAATATACATCCTAATGATGTTATGGATATGAGGGTCCACTAATAGATGTTAAAGATAGATAGCTAGAGATGATTAATCAGCACTTACACTGCATCTTGACACAGAGGTTATCTCTGTGTGTGTGCAGGTTTTTGGTCGGACAGACAGGTGCCTATCACACGTCTGTTGGGTTTATGCGTAGAGTAATTTGGCGGGGCAGAGTATAGGTTGTGTGCTAACTATGTCCTATTTCTACACTGCAGAGCGGGGCCTCATTCTCTCGAGCGGTTGCCGGGCGAGGTGAGGTCTTCATCCACACAAAGCTGGGTGAGTATCACTGTGAGGAAATGCCTCTGTGTGATTTAAGCTAGTATGCTTTCTTGTATCATGCGGAATGTAAATTATTCGCGCAGGTGTGTTTAATTGTATGGCGTCTTTGTATCCAGGCAGGTGTGTGTGCGTAACCTTGGATAGTTGAGTTACTATTCTATATCTTTGTGTTTTTTGACAGGAAGAATTCATGTCTCTCTCTCCAGTGAACATTGGACTGTCAAGTTCCTGGTAGATATGTATTTTGTGTTATTTTTGGATTCACAATTCACTCTAAGTTGCAGTAGCATCAAAAACTATAGGTCCTGAAGAAAGCTGGGGAATCTCCCCTATAAGCTGAAACATGTCGACCACTCTGCACAGCGCTAATGAGTAGTTCCAGTCTATTACTACTCAGCGTGTTTTTAATCTTGGACACCTAGACTGCAGATAGAACATTCCCTGAGTCTGGGTAGCTAATTTTATTCACCACTATCATTTTAGCACTGCACCCCATGTTTATGATTATCATTATCATTTACATTTTCACTTTTTGATTTGTATCATGGCTAAAGTTTTGGCTTTGATTCCCGATACTACATGGTCGGATGAGATTGAGAGTTACCATCACTTCCCACATGATGACATTCCACCACGAGGGTGGTCTGATGGGACGTGTCCTAGCCAGTGTTCTAGTCTCTGTCACATAGCAACATCTTTTCACATACACACCTGACTGTTTCACGGGCTCCATCATGGCTACACACCATTCCTGGACCTGCTCTGCTCTTGTTGTGATATGTATTGAGAGTAGGGGTTTGAGCAGACAGGTCGGTAAATATTCCCCTTGACCCTCCACACCCTTATGTTTCTAGTATTTAGAGCAACTTTTTAGTTGCGGGTCTTGTTCTTATTGTTGTAAACGCCTTTTGTTTACACTTAGGCTCACTCAACTCAATTGTGTATGGTACCGCTTCTGCCGACCTTCTCTAACCCTATCCCTGTTCTTTGAAACCTATTGACAAATTACATCCAATCCACTTCATCACTGGAAGACCTGTATGTTATCTCTGATGGTCAGATTCTAAGAATCATTGACTATCCGTTCTTTAGGCACAGTCACGCCCCTTCAGAAAATCACTCTTTTTTAAGTGTTTGCATCTTTGCCAAAATTTTCAATCTTTCCGTCAGTACCGAGTCCGGTTCTTAAATATGCACTTGTCTAATAGTAAATGCACCTAGCCTGGTTATGCAATGCCAAGCACAGGCGGACACTAGATCAACAATCATATGTGTCCCACACTTAATGAAATTCTCCTTATAACAGTTTATGGTACAACATGCAAGTTAATGGGCGGAGGGGGGCTATGTTTACACATTTGCCGATAGCTTCGCGTCCCTGGTTACGACGCATGCGCGAGAAAACAGGATTTCCATTACGCGCATGCGCAATACCATTCCATGTTTAGACTACCGGACACGAATAAACTATAGCTTTTTCAGCTTCTCCTTCGGATTCTTTTTGTTTCTGACCCACGCGGACACTGTGGGAACAGATAAGGTCTGATTTGGAGCCCCATGTGGCTTATTAACAAATTTCTTCGTCCGCTATAAAATAGGAGGGCGGCACTACCAAACACCTCCACTTCCGCTCGCACCTAATGAGGGGCACCGACGGACAGGTGAGACGTGTGACGCTCTTGCTGCACTCATTCAGTTTGTATCGAGGTAGCATGACTTTTAGCAGCTTAGACAGGTGCTGGACTACAAAGACCTTGCTTACATGGTATTGGCACTCAATGAGCATTACCGTAGGGGGGAGCCCAGACATAGCCATTCAAGGAGTCTTGTTTTGAGTCTATATCAGTTTTCCCCCATACTCCAACAAATAGAGGTTTCTTGAAGGATTGATTTTTGACTTTTGCAAAGATCTAATATACATCCTAATGATGTTATGGATATGAGGGTCCACTAATAGATGTTAAAGATAGATAGCTAGAGATGATTAATCAGCACTTACACTGCATCTTGACACAGAGGTTATCTCTGTGTGTGTGCAGGTTTTTGGTCGGACAGACAGGTGCCTATCACACGTCTGTTGGGTTTATGTGTAGAGTAATTTGGCGGGGCAGAGTATAGGTTGTGTGCTAACTATGTCCTATTTCTACACTGCAGAGCGGGGCCTCATTCTCCCGAGCGGTTGCCGGGCGAGGTGAGGTCTTCACCCACACAAAGCTGGGTGAGTATCACTGTGAGGAAATGCCTCTGTGTGATTTAAGCTAGTATGCTTTTTTGTATCATGCGGAATGTAAATTATTCGCGCAGGTGTGTTTAATTGTATGGCGTCTTTGTATCCAGGCAGGTGTGTGTGCGTAACCTTGGATAGTTGAGTTACTATTCTATATCTTTGTGTTTTTTGACAGGAAGAATTCATGTCTCTCTCTCCAGTGAACATTGGACTGTCAAGTTCCTGGTAGATATGTATTTTGTGTTATTTTTGGATTCACAATACACTCTAAGTTGCAGTAGCATCAAAAGCTATAGGTCCTGAAGAAAGCTGGGGAATCTCCCCTATAAGCTGAAACATGTCGACCACTCTGCACAGCGCTAATGAGTAGTTCCAGTCTATTACTACTCAGCGTGTTTTTAATCTTGGACACCAAGACTGCAGATAGAACATTCCCTGAGTCTGGGTAGCTAATTTTATTCACCACTATCATTTTAGCACTGCACCCCGTGTTTATGATTATCATTATCATTTACATTTTCACTTTTTGATGTGTATCATGGCTAGAGTTTTGGCTTTGATTCCCGATACTACATGGTCGGATGAGATTGAGAGTTACCATCACTTCCCACATGATGACATTCCACCACGAGGGTGGTCTGATGGGACGTGTCCTAGCCAGTGTTCTAGTCTCTGTCACATAGCAACATCTTTTCACATACACACCTGACTGTTTCACGGGCTCCATCATGGCTACACACCATTCCTGGACCTGGTCTGCTCTTGTTGTAATATGTATTGAGAGTAGGGGTTCGAGCAGACAGGTCGGTAAATATTCCCCTTGACCCTCCACACCCTTATGTTTCTAACCTATTATATCTATCCCTACCCTACTGAAGGGAATGTCTATCAGAGGCAAGGGTTGAAGAGGAACTCTAGGGGGTCTATATCTGCTATTCTTTTGGCAAACGGGGCAGGCTCGACAGTACTGTTTTACTTGCTGGTGGATACCTGCCCAATAGAATTTTTCAAGGATTGCCTGCCTGGTCTTCTCATCGCTGAAGTTGCCCCCGAGAAGATGGCTGTGGGCGAGAAACAATACCTTAAAGACTAGGGAAGGTCCCAAAATCACTCAACTTATAAGAACCCCATGGTGTATTTCCTATATATCTCAGAATGCCAAATTAATTCAAAATATGTACCGTGTCAAGCAGTTAAAACCATGTGATCAACAAATCAAGAACCCTAAACAGTGTGTATGTTATAAAAATATACAATTTATTACAAGTCAATTAAAACAATTGTTATACAGCGTGATGATAGTACCCAAAATCACGTACAATTTCAATATAAAAAATAAAGTCAATAAAAATACACAATTAATTTAAAAGTTAGTCAAGGAATCACAGTTGTTGTAGTTGTCGACTCAGCGTTTCGGTGTGTAAATGATACCACCTTCTTCAGGACAAACAATTCTATATAAAAGAACACCACAATTAGATACATTTCATGGTTGATTTAACATAATTTTTTTTGTTCCTATCTAGACATTATTCTGGCAATTTTTGGGCACATTTTCGATACACATTACTACAGAGTTTTTCTAATAATCACAGAAGGCTTCTAGTTGGTACATTGCTTGGTCATTTGAGATATAACCGGCTATACACGTGGTTCATAAACCATGGTAACTGAGAGTCACCATCTAGGTAGCTTCAAAGCAATAATTCGGAAAGCATACATGTGAATAAATAATTTAGAAATCCTCTTGCATTCAATTTAGAGGAGTTTTGGATCGAAGTCACTCTGATATATAGAGCTCCTGGTCTGTTTAATTCCAGTGAGAAGTACCTTGGTAAAAAGAGTAAACGGTCACGCCACATGTAGTTAGCATTTCTAAATGAGAACGGTCTTTTTATTAAATTGACCCCATTCATGATAATTGGCCTGTTTACCTTATTATATCAGGAACCTCGTGTTGGTAAGGATGCTGGAGGGGGGCCACCGTATTGTAAATAAAAATCACTGTAATGTGAAATAAGATGATGTAAGCGTGGGGTGGGAGCGGACCGGAATAACAGGCGTGGAGGCCGTATGTAGTGGGCTATCTCGTAGCCGGTATTTATTATAGTACAGTGTTCAAAGTGTGAGGTACAAAGGAGAAGAGGGTTCTGGATGCCTGCTGGTTCCGTCTCCGAGGTGATGGGTCTTCGAATGGGGATGATCGCGGGTCGTCAGGTGGGTTTGGCTGGTCCGTTGAGGTAGCGGTCGATTCAGCGGCGGGACGGTGGCTCCTCAGAGGGATGTAAAGGAGAGAGAGAAAGTGGCCGTTAGTTCTTCTGGTCAGAACTAAGGTTATGACCTTTGCCTTCACCAGGCGTGAGGGGAGTAAAGCGAGTGTGAGGTAGGGAGGGGGGGAAGGTACGAGATGGGAAGAGGTAGCACGGATAGGGAGGAGGGTGACTCGGTGCCGGGATGTGTGGGTTAATTATATACAATTGTGATAGTGACAGACACACAGCTATATACACTATTTCACAGTGCGAGGTGTATGGTGAGGGGAGAAGCTACTATACACGTATTCTATTTACAGGCTATATTATTTACACACAGGGGGAACTGGTACTCACTTGGCCCGCCGCAACTCTGTCCTCGAGTTGCAGCCGCTCTCCAGCTTCCTCCTCTGGACTCCACCAGTCCTCCGTCCGGACCTCGTCTCCTACTTCTGGTTCCTCTCTCTTCTCCCGGGGTTCGTCGCACGCCGTCTCCTGCCACGAGTCTTCCTGCTTGAACGCCCTTTTGTCCGCTCTTCCGGCTTTTCTGTGGTCCGCCTCTGGACAGGGGGAGGGACTTCCGGGGTCACGGGGTAGCACTTCCGGTTTCTCCCTCGTCGGGACTGGTTCCTGTAGGGAAGAAGAAAGGGGTGGAGTCCTGGCTGTTATGGACGCCCGTGAAACGGTGGACTGCCGCCGGGACCGGGAGGGAAGGCTTGGCATCGGCGAGGTAGGGATCGAGGTCCCATCACAGGTGATAATCTTAGATTGCACGCAGAAGTTGTATATATTCCACAGTGTATTTGTCAGCGAGAGTTTGCATAATGTCTCGTGATCTTAAATGACTAGGAAATGTTATTTGTTTACAAAAATGGGGGGTGCTCATAGTGGACATAGATAAATCCTGATTTATTTACTGGGGGTTTATTGTCCAACAGCGAACTTTCTATTCATATCATAGATAATCTTAAAGGTCATGGTTTAGGTCCTTCAATATTTATTAGGTTCTACTCACCCGCAACTTGGGATTCTATGTCCCTTATTACAGCGCCACTGGATGCCTTCAATTCTGCCTGCAGCATCAGAGTATTTTTAGACACGGTTGTTCGTCAATTCAACCTGTGTGGGGTTACATAATAGACGCTGAATCTATGTCTATATGGTATCAATAGGAATATATTGGTTGCTATAGGATTTTTTTGCTATTATATTGTATAAACACTGCGGCCAGTGGAATTCAAAACTTAAAGACGCCTTTGCTTTTACATGTGAAAGCAGACAGCATTTTCTATAAGTTTAAAAGAGAAAGAGAAATGATGTCACAGTGAGTGAGAGAGAGAAAGAGAGAGAAAAGAGCATTAAACTGTCTCGCAGAGTTTGGAGTTGAGATTTTTTCTTGAAAAGTCAGACGTAGATTTAGAAGCTCCTTGCGTCACTTTTGACATGTTAAAAGTGACAGAAAAGTGGCGTAATAAGCTTGTAGATCTGTTTGTCAGACTGTTGTTTCTTATCTGTTGTCAGTGCTCGGAGGTAATTATACATTTTACACAGTGAAGC
Source organism: Lissotriton vulgaris (assembly GCF_964263255.1). Taxonomy (NCBI): domain Eukaryota; kingdom Metazoa; phylum Chordata; class Amphibia; order Caudata; family Salamandridae; genus Lissotriton; species Lissotriton vulgaris. The sequence goes on from NW_028252281.1 coordinate 43,516, forward strand.
AGCTGTACACTACCCACTGTCTCTTTTCACAAATGAAGGTAACACTACAGTTTTACGTGTGTTACGTGTGTCATAGCTTTAAACTCACATCTCTTAGCGATTGGAAGCCAATGTAAACTGCGGAGGTGTGGGGTAATATGTTGTCTGGGAGGAATTCCCTCCACCAGACGAGCTGCAGCATTTTGGACAGTCTGAAGTTTGTTACATAGACCAGCCGTAAGTCCCAGGTAAAGCGCATTGGCATAGTCGAGATGGGAGGTTATCAAGACGTGGCCCACAGTCTTTCAGCAGTCAGTAGGCAGATAGTTAATAAGCCTTTTTATTGTTTTGATCTTAGCGAAACAAGAAGCTGCTACTGTTTGCACCTGGGCACTAAAAGTGAGGTGGTTGCCCCAGTGGACCCCAAGGTTCCTAACTGAGTCTTTAGGTATAGGGGCTTCACTCAAATCTTCCGGCCACCATAGGCTGGATTCCAGAGGGGACGGTGTGTTAAAAAACAGGATCTCCGTTTTTTCTGCATTAAGTCTCAGAGAATTTGAGTCCATCCATTTCGATATTTTCCTGAGACAGGATTTCAAAAGATCAAATGCAGAAGCAGTGGGCTCCTCAAAGGTGAAGAGTAGCTGAATATCATCAGCATAGGAGGTGGTTTTAACACCCGTCTGTGCAATCATTTCAGCCAGGGGGGTGAAATAGACATTAAAGAGGAGCGGGCTCAGGGAAGAACCCTGGGGAACTCCCCATTTAAGTGGTCTGATGGAGGATGTATAAGGAGGGGTGTATACCTGCTGAGTGTAGTCAGATAAAAAGGAGGTGATCCACTTCAGCACGGTGCCGCCTATGCCCAGAGCCCTTAACTTCTTCAGCAGAATCTTGTGAGAGACTGTGTCAAATGCTGCTGAAAGATCCAGCAGCACTAACAGCGTCCATCTCACCGAGTCAGCCATTTCGATCAGGGCTGACTCCGTGCTGTGGCCAGACCGGAAGCCATGCTGTGAATCATGTAAAAGCCCGTGGGACTCTATGTAATTGGCAAGCTGACAGTGTGCCAGTCTATCCAGGATCTTTGTTGGGGCAGGCAGAAGGGATATTGGCCTGTAATTACTTGGATTGTCAAGATCCGCATTGGGCTTTTTCAGGATGGGAACTAAGGAGGCATGCTTCCATTTTTCAGGGAACCTTCCCATTCTCAAAGAGTCATTCCAAATAGGGTTGAAGAAGGGGTTATGAAGAGCTGCCAGTGGCTTATATTGCTTCACCGGCCAAGGATTATTAGGTGATCCAGATTTACACTTAAGTAATTCTTCAAGGGTGTCTGCTTCTGAAATATCTGCAAATTTTAAAAGGGTGGGGGACAGCATATTTCGAGTAATCGGTTCCTCCTCCAGTCCTGAACAGTTGGTTGCGGGGATGGAGGCGTGTATGGTCTCTATTTTTTCCTCAAAGAATTCCGATAGTTTGTCACATAGAGACTGGGAGGCAGGCTGGCTCTGGTTCAGTACTTGAGGGTCCGTAAACGATCTAACAATGCTGAAAATCTCTCTAGCGCCATTGCTGGCTTTATTGATTCGGGTGGCCAAATAGGCCCTTTTATGTTCCACAATCAATCTACGGTATTCCTTAAGGACCATCCTGTAAATAGCTTTGCTTTCCAAGGAATACTTCTGCCTCCAGGCTCGTTCCAGGGCTTTACACAAGGCTTTTTTCTGACGAAGATCGTCAGAATACCAAGGGGCTGATGGTGCTGACCTGTGGGTTTTAATAGGCTTCAAAGGGGCCAATGCTTCCATGGCCTGGCCGATCCAGACATCCAGACTGGCAATACGCGTGTCCAAATCTGAAGCTGGACTAGGCTGAGAGTTTTTTTTAGTATTCCTGGAGTGATTCCAGAGTGATATGACTCCAGTTTCTTCCTGATGTCTTAGGAGCCAATGTGGGCCTATCAGGATGAGGAATATCGATCACAAAGGGGATGAGATAATGATCTGACCAGATCACCGGTACGGGATTAGCTACCTGGATGTTCGTCAAATTGGAACAAATCAGGTCCAGTGTGTGACCAGTTTTATGTGTAGGTAACTCCACCCTTTGGACTAAACTGCATGCTGCTAGCGTCGAAATAAGGCTTTTACTGTAAGGGCAAGACTCATCTTCCACATGGAGATTAAAGTCCCCAAAAGCTGTAAAATTGGCATATCGTGTGCTAGCCTGGGTGATGTAATCTGCCAGGGCAGGCAGATGTGAAGTGCTGGAGTGAGGGGGGCGATAAATCAATAGTCCTGAGTAAGAAATAGAAGGCGATACCTTGATGCAGAAAGGCAGTCTCTCAATGCAGTCAATATGATCGTATGAAGGAATTATATCAGTCCATTTGGACTTGTGAATGAGTGCAACACCACCCCCTGTTTGCCATTGGGTCTGTTAGTACAGATGATACTGTAGCCTTCCGGGATGGCTAAAGTGATAGCAGGGTTTGTGGTATCATTCAGCCACTTTTCGGTAAGAAAAAGAAGATCCCAATTGTTGTCCTGGAGAGACTGCCAGAGGTCAGCGGCATGTCTAACCAGTGATCTACAATTGAATAAAGCCACTCTCAGGGTCACAGAGGATCCTGATCCCTGAGAGAAGTTGAAGCTCCGAGCATAGGAATGACTGTTCCTTTGTTCATGATGGGAGAGATGGAAGTCACAGTCCCTACAGGCATAATCCATGCTCCAAGTGTCCGGTGTAAGTAGAGGGCCTTGAAGGCACCGCGGGGGTCTCATAGCAAATAACTCTGAACGCTTGTAAATCATACCTGCATTGCTGTACAATCGGGCAGGGGGACCGGCCCCGGCCAAGTCTTGGTCGCGGACGGGCGCAGACAGGCTTGCCGTTGGCGTGCCTTCAGCGTGCCGCCGGCGTGCCCGCTGCACTCGCCTACTGTGCGGTCGAGAGAGACCGGCCATATCTAGAAGGGGAGGGAGGGAGGGGCAAGTGCGTGCAGGATAAAAGAGCAATATACATAAGGCCAAAACACAGTTTAAAAGAAGTACCAGTTTTTAAAAGAAAGCGCCGCAGCCTTCACGGCTTTCCGCCTCAGGAAGGTCTGCTGCCAAATCCAATCCAAAGATGGTGCTTATGTGTGGAAGAAGCCTTCACTGTAATCAAGAGAGTTAATCATTTCAATTCAGATATGGTTGTATACAGCAAAGTGAATATAGCAGGGTCCAAATCTTTAAAAAAGAAAGAGAAACGATGTGAGAGAGTAAGAAAGAGAAAGGGAAAAACGGACATTAAAATGTGGGAGAGACACACACGACAGGGGAGAGGTACATGAAGCCAGAGCCTCAACCACAGTCAAAAATATCAGGGGTGGGGGGCTAGAAAAAATTTGGGGTGGGGTCTTTAGTTCAAGCAAAAAGAAGAGTGGAGCTGCAGGGAATGTAAGCGGGGGGATTATCAAAGCCTCATTAACAAGCAAAATATTTTTTTTAAACCAGTGACGTACTCAGGTGCGACTGTGTGTGGGCCCAGGAAGCTATCTCATCCTAGCTGAAGCCCTGGTAGCCCAATGTTTTTTTTGCTCCTGCTGCATACTACATATTCTCTCCTTTGACAGATAACTTGTCGCTGTTTCAGAAATAAGCTTGTTTGCTCACCTTGTGCTATTGCCGTTGTCCGTGTTACATAATGCATTTTAAGCTGTACATCTAAAAGATATTAAAAGAAAGATGGTAAGAAAGATGTTATGATTGGTAATTCTTGCTATATCAATTTGGTGTTAGATAATATCGCGCTTTTATAGACATTGATTGTCAGATTTCTACGAACTGTTTGTATTGTGAATATATTCCGGACATTTCAGCGATTATAAAAAACGTTACTGCTATTGGGAAAAAATTAAACATGTAAATTAATACATTATGTTGGAGTGCGTTTGTTAAAAATACTAAGTCTCATTTTTGTATGTAGTCAGCTACAACCCTTTGACTCCTTCCGATGCATACTCAAGCCTCACTGCTCACTTTTTCGTGGAAAAGACACCTTCTTCATGAGGTCGTTCCAATCTCCAACAAAGAAGTTTCATATATTGTGCTGAGTCTTGATATCTCTATGGCTAACGACATATTCGTGCTCCCATCATCATCATCGCAGGTTCTTCACCCGCTCAGTGCTTCGGGCACCACTAACTCAGTGATCAAAGATGCCACGCATGTGGTAGTGGGCCACTTGTTTGGGGCTTTGGGAACAACTCTAAAATGGTGTACAACACGTGCGCTCTGTCTTTTTTATACATAGGGTCACGTGTGTAGTGACGGATACGCTGAATGGGTTTTTTGTTTTGGTGTATACCAGTCTTGAGGGAGTGTGTGTGTCGATCCAACAACTAGACTTGCAACTAAGAAATCCCTACAATTGAAATTTGGGCTTCATAGTGTTGTTGTGTTTTCCTGGTAGCGTAAGAGTGGCTTTCTTTTTTCTATGTGACGTTGCAATACAGTCACCATGTATGTAGCCTATTTTGTGACACATTTTATTGTATCCACGCCCCTTTCTCTGAGGCCACGCCCCCCCGGTAGCCGCCCTACCTATCCATAAATCATGTGCGTCATCCGGACGCGCAGCGGGCGCGTCGTCTGCGTGCCGAAGGCACGCCAAAGGTAAGCCCGTCTGCGCCCGTCCGCGGCTGACCGGGCCTAGGGGCCCTCCACCATGCCCAGATTATACAATACTCTTCTGCGCAGCTTTACAACCTCCAAGGCCCGTGGCCTCTGGATGACACTGTGACCGTGCGCATCAGCAGGCTGGGACTGAAAGCCCTGCGCCTTCTTCCCCCTTCCCCCTCCTTACCCTCCCCCCCCCATTGGCCCTTCTCCTGACCTCCCTGCTCCCCCTGTGCCCACCAGCCCTATCCGCCTATTACCTTAACACCAGGTCAGCAGTTAAGCACTGCCACGAACTCTTTATCTTATTGGACTTGCACAAACCTGATCTCCTATTTCTTACAGAGACTTGGTTTTGCGACAACTCCCTTCCCTCTTTGTTAGCTGCACTTCCTGCCTCATATTATGCTCTGCGCGCCGACCGACCCTCCGGCAAATCGGGCGGCGGCGTCGCTCTGATCGCCCGTAGAGAAATCTCGTTTCAGTCTTTAGCCTTCTCCCCCATGGCTCATCAGACTTTTTAGTTGTCCGCGCACCCTCTTTTAGTACCCCGCTTACCTGCTTACTTATGTACCGCCCCCCCAACCCTCTCAACTTTTCCTATCTAGCTTCCAAGATTTGGTGGCCACTCTAGCGGTCAACAACTCCTCCATCTTGGTATTAGGATTCATTAACTTTTGGCCCTCGGACCCCGCTGAATGCCCTACCTCTAAAGAATTCTCGGATACCCTTCGCTCCCTCAACTTTGACTCCCACATCCACTCCCCCACCCACATCCAGGGCCACATCCTTGATCAGATCTGGTCCCTTAATTGCCCAGTTGCCTCCCTGTCCATCTCCCACTGCACTTGGTCCGATCACTTCTTGATATCCTTTTCCCTACACCTTAGCTCAGTCCCCAAGCCCTCTCTTCCCAAAAACACCTGGGTGCGCTCCTGGAACCATGTGGATGTGGCCTCTCTGTCCGCTACACTCTCAGCATCCAGTCCGGACCTTCACGGTTTGTCGTCTTCCGCACAAGCCGACTCCATCAACTCCTGGCTTCGATCAGGTTGCGACTCCGTCGCCCCCCTTATGCGGGTGTCCTCCAGACGCGCGAACGACGCGAACCGTTGGTTCAATGAGGAATTGAAGGCCTTAAAACTCACTGTGCGCCATGCTGAGTGGACCTGGAGGCGAGATTATTGCCCCAACCTTAAAAATCAGTATATCACCCTTCTGTCTCTGTACAAAAAATCTATTTTGGCGACCAAGAATGCTTACTTCTCCTCAAAAATCCTGGCTGCCGAAAATCAGCCTAGAGAAATCTTCTCCATTGTGCACGACCTCGCCTACTCTGACAGAACTACCCTCAAACCCTCCCCTTCCCAGGACTTATGCAATTCCCTTAACACTTTTTTTCTGGACAAAATCTCTAACATCAAAGCAAACATCCCCCCCCCTTCTTTTGTCGACCCCCAGTGTCCGTCAGTCGGGGTACGTCTTGACTCCCTCCCCCTTCTGACAGAAGAGTCCTTTCTTTCCCTCCTGCCTATGGTCAAATCAGGCTCCCCTTTGGACCCCTGTCCTGCCCACATCCTTAAGCACATCTACTCGGCTTGTGTGCAGCCCCCTCTTAAATTTCTCAATAGCTCACTGTCCCAGGGCATTTTTATTCCACCTCTCAAATCGGCCATCATCGTTCCTATCCTTAAAAAACCTGGCGCTGACCCCTCCGCTCTTGTCAACTACCGCCCCATCTCATTATTGCCCTTCTTGGGGAAGGTACTGGAACATCATGTGACCAGAGCACTCAGTACCTTTGTGGAGGAGAACAGGGTGCTAGCCCCCCGTCAGGCTGGCTTCCGCCCCGCACACTCCACGAAGTCTGTGGTGCTATCGGTCCTCGACAACCTCAGAGAGGGCATGGACACTAACCACCCCCAGGCCCTGGTCCTCCTCAACCTCTCCGCCGCCTTTGACATGGTTGACTACTCCATCTTACTTTCCCGTGTCAGGGCGGCGGGGATTGGAGTCTCGGCCTTGGTCTGGCTGTCCTCCTTCCTGAGGGACCGCACCCAGGCAGTGCGCCTGGGAGACTTCTCGGCGGACGTCCGTGAAGTACAATGTGGGGTCCCCCAGGGCTCCTCCCTCTCCCCTCTTTTATTTAATTTGTGCATTGCCCCTCCTGTTTTCGCGCTTCAACAAATGGAGGTCCCGGGTCGGCGCAGCCCCTGCCTTCATCTCTTCGGAAATTAAAGCCTATGCCCCTGCCAGGGAACTGTGTTCATCCTCCCAACAACTGTTGACAGTTCCCCGCTTTAAGCGCAAAAAGTGGGGAGGCACGACATTTTCTACACTTGCCCCTGCCTTTTGGAACTCTCTCCCCGTTCACCTCAGATCTTCCACCCAATATTCACACTTCTGAAAGGCGCTAAAAACATTTCTTTTCTCACAAGCCTTTTCATTATAACTGTTTTTTCTCTGCCTCCTCTCGATCTTCCTGTCCTTTTGGGTTCAGTACTCTATAGCGCCATGAAACCGCCAGGTGAACGTGCGCTCTATAAATATTTTAAACTCAAACTCAATTTGTTTCAAAAACTAGTTGTGGTAGCGTGCTTTTAAATTAAACTGTGAATTCTGATTACGAGTTTGTTGAGTATGGAAGCATTTTATTTTTCTATTTTCTATTCTATTATAATTGTGCTGACTTTTCTCCTTTAGCGTGCAGTACTATATTATTTTATAAAATTTATAAGTGTTTAAATCATCTTTGAAAGTAGAATGTAAGCATGTAAGCAGCTGTCTGTGACGAAAAGCAATGCCGGTTCCCACAGGAAGTGGAGAAGTGTGGCTCAACGGTTAGAGGCGGCAGACCCGGAGGCAGAGGTCGGCCCGGGACCAGGGTTCAATTCCCGATGCGGCTGGGTGCAGGACCAATGTCAGCGGGCCCAATAAATCTTGCCTCTGTGCCACTCTAACCATGGGGTCCCACGCTGCAACTCTGGGCAATAGCTTGCTTAATCTCCACTCTGGCCCCATCACCGCCGGGGATGCCTGGCTGCACCTTGGGGTTGCCCAGTAAAGGGACCATCTCACAGGGAAAGCCAGGACGGGTTCCCCAGTGGTACAGGGCTGGGACGCTTCTGGGTAACCACGCGCTCTATAAATCCATCATTCATTCATTCATTCAAGTGGGAAGCCGGCTGGGACTTTTTTGGGCCTTGAGGCTCTTCCCAAGGTCTGCAACATTACATTTGAGCCCCGGGGAATGGGGGCCTCGGGGATTATAAAAAAATAATGATAAAGGCTATTTTTTTATGGTTGGTTTATCGTACGCTTACCACGCACGTATGGACAACGTACGGTGCGAAGATTGGAAGTCGTCCCATAAGTGTACTGAAGGAAGAAAAAGAAGAATATTTTTCATATATATATGAAGTGTATGTGTTTAGATGTTGGGTGGCTCTAAAAAGAGCCCTAGTGTTTATTGGGAGATTTTAGTACCTACAAGTAAGTACCAATGCAGAGTCTAAAGTTCAAGAGGAATACTCTGTTTCCCTCATTTGTAAATGTACACCCTCTCTCCGATATATGCCATACATACTGAAACGTAGATTGTTGTGGTAGATGGACCCCATTCTATAGTCTCGGAAAAAGGCAGAAACAGATTTATTCACATGTTTCCTAGCTTTTTAAATCTGTGGACAATAGTGGTTGGACCACTTTCATTTCTGCCTTTGGCATATATTATAATATACAAAGGCAGTTTGGGGGAACAGTGTCATCAGTTTTTGAAAGGTGTCCTTCATAAGCATTTCCAGAACTACCCCTGTCAAAGTGCCTAGGTCATTGCCACCACAGTGCACAATTATGAGGTCAGGGTGTTGGAGATGTAAAAAGGATTTCACCAATGGCATCAACTTTAATCCTCTCTGTCCAATCCATTTAATGTCTACATTTGGTAAACGTAGGTCTTTGTGAATTCTTTTCGGTTGTGCGTACCTTTGGCTCGAGAAAATATACCTGTGTACCCCACAATCCACAAGGTAAACATCTTGAAGAGAGATCTGGATGCACTCTGAAGGTCTCTGTAAATGAAATGGCGGTTTGAAAAGTAAGATTTTTCTAAAATGGTGGAGAACATGCAGTTTTGAAAAAAGAAAAGAAATGATTGGTTTTTCGACAATATTGTACACAAAGCTAGGATGCATGTTTCTGTTTTTTAAAAGCCTGATTTTTATTGGTTAAGAAAAACTGATAGAAAAGAACGTTACATAAGATAAGCTGGTATATTCTCAAGTCAAGCACACTTGTTGTTTTAATTTGCAACAATTTATGATGAACTTTTCACCTGTGTGCTGAGTTAGATGTTTTCTGAAGTGTTTCTATGGTAACTGGAAGATTGTGGAATGGGGGAGGGGTTGAAAGTTTTGTCAGTTGGAAAGGGTGCAAAAGTTCAAGCAATATAAAAGTGTGGTTTGTTTTGATTTAATTTGGGAATAAATGTGATTGTTTACTTATGTGTATATGTGTGTAGATTGAGTGTGTAGATTGACAGGAAAAGTTTGCTATTTGCTATAGAACTTCCTGTCCCCCTAGGACTGCATAGGGGGGTTAACAATGATCCGCAAGATCAAAGTCTTGGAAGGGCTTTGTTGAGCCTTTGATTGCCGTGGGGACCATCACCTAACAGGGCCAGCTCCTGTAGTGTTATAGGGTACCTATCCCTGGGACACTGCTGTTTGCTATGGTAGGGCGAGAGTTCTGTTTCAAGTAGGAAAGCAGATTGCTTTTCATCTGAGAGAGCAGCATGTAAGCTGGTCTCTCTGACAAAAAGCAATCCTGGCTCCCGAAGGACGCAGGGAGCAGGCTCGGACCGTGGGGGTTTTGGGGCTCTCCCCACGGTGCTGAACGTTATATTTGAGCACCGGGGGATGGTGTCCCCGGGGATTGAAAAAAATTAGTGATAGATGCTATTTTTTTATTTTACGGTATATTTAATGTACGTGTACTGGGCGAATTCTGAAAGTCGTTTCACATAAGCGTACGTAAGCAAGAAAAAATCGATAAAAATATATATTTTACAGATATCTATCAAGTTTATGTGTTTATATGTTGGTTGCTTGTAATGAGACCTTTTCTCTTTATTGGTTCCTATAAGTAGGTGCTTATGCATAGTCTAAAATTGTTGAGGAGCAGTTTTTTATACAGTGCTGAATTTTTCACCTCTGTTGACAGTTTACTTTTGCATGATCTGTTGGGGTAGTGTGGAAAGTTATGTCAGTTGGAAAGGTTTGAAATGTTAAAGCAATAGAAATGAGTGTTTCATTTTGAATGAATGTGTGAAGGATTTTAATTGGTTGTTTATATGTATATATGTGTAAAATGAGAGGGAAAATGTTTCATTTCGTGGTTTGCACTGAACTGGAGAGATTCTGTATAAGAATATCTAATGTGTGAGTGGTATTGTTCTTAATCTAGAAATCAATTTGAAAGGTGAGTTGATAAATTGTATGGGAATGTATGTGCTGCATCTTTGTACATTTAGGAATTATGGGGCATATTATCAAGACAGGTGATAACATTTTTGCCGCTCTATCGGCAGAAAACTGCTGATAAAGCGGCGATAATGGGCTGATAATATGCTCTATGGAATTCCAATCGAAGCCCATGTTAGATGTGAAGGACATCTAACATGGGCTTCGATTGGTATTCCATAGAGCATATTATCAAGGCCAGTATCGCTGCTTTAGCTGCAGTTTTCTTGATGATAATTTTATCGCCTGTCTTGATAATATGCCCCTATATTTGTCCCTTTTTAAAAGTGTTATAGTCGTAAATGTGTTTTGCTATAATGCATGCTGTTATGTTTTTTTGTTTAATATCACATTGTGCATATGTGTACATTAAGGAATTATGGGCGATATTATCACGAAAGGGCGATACAATATTGCCGCTTTTATTGGCAGGAAACTGTTGCTAAAGCAGCGATAATGGGTTTGATAATATGCCCTTGTGAATTTTCATAGAAGCCCAGGTTACGGTGTTAAGCTGGCCTTCAACAGGAATTCACAAAGCCATATTATCAAGCCCATTATCGCCGCTTTAGCGGCAGTTTCCTGCCGATAAAAGCAGTGATAATGTGTTGCCCTTTCTTCATAATATGGCCCTATATTTGTACCTTTTTCCATAATTTCTAGCCTTTCTTTTTATACTTCCCTTTCTCTCCTCTTACTCCTTTCTCTCTCTCGGTACTACTGTCTTTTTCTTATATTGTCCTCTGTTGTCATATTGCCCTTGTTTGTCTTTATATTTTCCTGTTTCTTCTCTTATTCCTTAAATCTCTTCATTTTCTTCCCTTTCTCTTCATACTTAATTTTTTTCTTGATACTCCTGGTTCTGTCCTCTTTCTTGTTTCTCTCCCTCTGTATATAGTCTGGGTCGATTTACAAGCCTCTTGTGCGTCTGTGTTGTTTTATTGTGTTAGGGGCATATTATCAAGGACCGGTGTTAAAATTATTGTTGTTTTATCGGCAGGAAACTGCTGATAAAACGGCGGTAATGGGCGTGATAATATGCTCTTGTTAATTTCCATAGAAGTCACTGGGCCCGATTCACAGAACTAACTTAAGACAAATTCCTAAACGTACTACTTTTGGTATTCACAGAAGTTAGGATTGTGTCTTAAGACAGACTTAAGACAGAATCCTAACTTAAGTCTGTCTTAAGTCTGTCTTAAGTCTGTCTTACGACAAAATCCTAACTTCTGTGAATACAAAAAGTAGTAAGTTTAGGATTTTGTCTTAAGTTAGTTCTGTGAATCGGGCCCCATGTTCTGATGTTAACATGGGCTTCTATGGGGATTAACAAGGGCGTAATAACAAGCCCATTATCGGCGTGTTATCAGCAGTTTCCTGCCGATAAAAAGGCGATCATTTTAACACCGGTCCTTGATAATATGCCCCTTCGTTTTTTTGATGTAATAGTGGCAGAAAAAATCTGTTAAATTGCATATGTATTTGGAAAATGAGTCAGTGTTGCTCACTTAAATGCAGTAAGTATATACATAGAATACGTATAGTCATTTAAACATTTTTCAGTAGTAAATGGTAAAATGCATGGTCTAATTTTTTGTGTCTAATATCACACTGTGCATGTGTGTACATTAAGGAGTTATATTCGCACCTTTTTAAACGTTTTACAGTAGTGAATGTGTTTTGGTAAAATGTGTGGTCTTATAATTTTATGGGTAATATCACACTGTACATGTGTGAATATTAAGGAATTATGGGCCATATTATCAAGCCTGGGCGTAAAATTATCGCCGCTTTATCGGCAGGAACCTGCCACTAAAGTGGCGACAATGAGCTTGATTATAGGCTCTATGGAATTTCAATCGAAGCCCATTTTAGATGTGAAGGACATCTAACATGAGCTTTAATTAGAATTTCATAGAGCCTATAATCAAGCCCAATATCGCCACTTTAACGGCAGTTTCCTGCCGATAACGATAAACCGGTGATAATTTTATCAGCCAGGCTTGATAATATGGCCCTATATTCGAACATTTTTGCATATTTTCTACACTCTCTTGGTATACTCCCTCCTGTCTCGTCTTACTCCTTCCTCTATCATTATACTATCTTCTTTTTCTTATACTCTGCTCTCTTTTTATACTTTTTTTCATACTTGCTCCTCTTTTTGTATATTTGTCCTCCTCTTTATATTCTCTCATGTCTTTATATTCACCACTCTTGTCATAGTTCTTACTGTCTTCTCATAGTACTCCCTCTGTCCTTATACGGTCAGTCTTCCTTTATAATTGTCTTTTGTCCACATTTTTGTCTCTGTGTCTTTTTACAGTCTTTCCTTTTTCTTCATATATACTCTTCTGTTCTTATATTCTCTGTGTCTTGTTATACTTGCGGTTCTTTGTAGGTACTCCCTATTGTTTCCTCACACTTTTCTTTTTCTTCTAATACTATTCTCTCTGTATTCACATTTCCCCTCTCTTTTCTTATACTTTGCTGGAACAGGCAAAAGTTTTCTAATTAAAGTAATCAGAAGTTTTCTACAGAAAACAACTGAGTCACATTTGTCTTGTGATGTCACTGCTCCAACTGGATTAGCAGCCCACAATATTAAAGGAATTACTTGACATCGTTTATTAATGCTACCAGTAGAGCATGAAAACAAATTAGAATACCACAAGCTATCTGGAGAAGCTTGTTGTGAAGTTTCAAGAGTTTTGAGGAAAATGAAACTTCTTAATATTGATGAGGTAAGCATGGTATCAAATTTAATGTATGACGTATTATTTGGAGGAAAGCACATCATAGTTTTTGGAGATCTTCTACAACTTACTCCTGTAAAAGGACATCCAGTGTTTAAAACACTGCTGCATGAAGATACTAGAAAGTCTTTGGGGAGTATTGGAAATGTAAACATTTGGTCATATTTTGAATATAAGGAACTTATTACAAATATGCGACAAGCAAATGATGGTGATTATGGAACTATTCTTCAAGATATAAGAATTGGAAAAATGACTGGACATGGCAAACAAGCTTTACAGAGACCATTACTTTCCAATTTGTTTCCAAATTAAAATATTGTACCAGAGAAAATATATATGACAATTGCAGAAAATAAATCTGTAATCTGCTTAATGCCAACACTACGTGAATGTTCTAAATTCAAGGAAGAAATGTTGAAGTTGGAAAATGAAGACATTTTAAAATTGGAAGCTATTGATAAAATAGAACATGAAGGAATCACTATTATTTTGAGTGAAAAGTTGAAGAGGAAATTGGATTCTTTAGAGAAATCGATAAGTAAAACTGCCGGTTTAGAAAAGAATTTGTATGCATGTGTAAACTATAGGGACATTTTATGATGTAATTTGAATGTGGAAAAAGTTTAGTAAATGGAGCAATGGGTAAAGTTGTTGATTTCGTTTATTACGTAAATAGAGATGGTGTTGAATTTTTGAAAATCAAATTTGATCAAATTGAAGAAGTACAACAATTTAATCGTTATTCAGCTCGGTTTTTACTTGTAAAAGATTTGTATGTTCGCCAAAAAC
>NW_028252282.1:0-54024 GCF_964263255.1 Lissotriton vulgaris
GGTCAATGGATCAGAAGTCGATACCGGATTGGGAGCATTTGCCTGCTGACACAAGGTGGAGCGCAAAAGATAGGATGGCATGTAATGACAAGCTTTATACTAGAAGGGAGAGTCCATATATGAGTGGAGTATATAGTGCAAACAAAATGTATATGACTAATGTTCCTAAGTTAGCTTCGGGTGGAAATAATAACGAGAGTGCTGATTCTCTAACTAATAAAGCGATTCATTGGTTACGACATGTCAGAGGATGTCGCTCGGTTATTAGGGATGACATTACTATGGTGAGAAGGCTAAGTTTTCCCTCTGAGCAATATGATTCCATTGAGCTAACATTAAGGACAGAGCTACTGGCTGAAAACTTGTTTGCCCTTGAATTTAGAGCTAGTCCGCCAGCACATTCATGCATTCAGTTAAGGAAAGTTTGCCTCTTATCCAAGGTTCACTCGCTCTCTAGGCAAAGTCAATGGGACAGGTCTGAAGGTTCTGGGTTGGAGAACATTGACTGACTCCCTGTTGAATCTGCTTTAAGTTCCCCCAGTGGTACAGTGGGTGACTATGGTAGGGGAGAAACTGCTGTAGACGTAGTCATAGTGTTAAGGATTTATCTGACAGTGACACTATCTCTAGTAACACCTTGGGGGTGGCCTCCATTATAACTTAGCCAAATAACCACCCTAACTTAGAGGCAGCCCAGTGTGAATCCATCAAGTGAAGGAAATACTCCACCATCCATAGGTCGCAATTTCAGGGGGGGTATGTTAATCTCATGGAACGTAGCAGGCCTGGGTCCCAGAGCACAATTGCCGGAATGGCTCACATTCATCAATGATTTTGATGTTTGTGTTTTCCATGAGACCTGGTTGTGCGAACTACACTTTTGCCAGGGCTATTTAAACTTTTTTGTTCCCGTAATTAAAGTGGCTAAAGGGCGCCCGATGGGTGGTCTAACCATATGGGTCCGCCAACAATTATCTCTTAATATCAAAGAGTTATCTTCCAAGAGCAATGATATTCAGCTCATTGGATTAGATTTGGGCCCCTTGGGTTATTTGGACATCTACAATGTGTATGTGAAGGGGCCACGGAGGGGGAAGTCCCAGGTCATAGCGGCCCTGGACTACCTCCTAGAACTCCACTCAGTAGAGAGTAGTGTAGTTATTGCGGGAGATCTAAACACAACTTTTGAACTTTTGGCTGATCCCGACTGGTATCTTGTTGATGATGAGGACAGCCAATGGGGGGTTCCGAAGTTGGATCTTAATCCTGTAAAAAAGTGGACAGAGGCTGTCATTCAGATTAAAGCTATTTGTTACGAAAGGGGACTGAGGGCATTAAATGGCAGAACTTTGAAAGATAGGTCTGGGGCCAATATATTTGACAACGAGTGTATTAAAAGCAGGATTGATTACGTCCTTTGTAGTATGAGGTTCTGGCACATGATAGTGGACATGATGGTCAAAGTGAGTATAGAAAGTGATCATAACCCCTTGTGTGTCATGCACCTATGGTGGAAGTCGGAACAACTAGGGGCAGATCGGGCTGAGCTCTGTGCCCCTGAAATCATCCCTACTAATGATATGCGCCGGCTCCAATGGTCGCATGTCATGACTAACCAAAAGGCCCTGGAGAATATTAGTAAGGAAGTTGATAAAGCCATATTGGACCTAGATCATGTAAATAGCTCAGGAGACGATCTGAGATGTGTACCTAAACTGCACGACTGGAAAGGGGCGACCACTCGGTCCCCCCGAACGTATGGTTGGGTGCCTCGATCCCCCCGGGAAACCATTTTGGGCGGGGGGCGTGGCCCGGCTGCTATGCCCGAAGTGGCGTAGCCGGGGCGCACCTTCTCCCGCCCAAGAGGGGTTGTCCTAGACACCTCCACAGAAGACCACGCCCCGTAGGCGTACAGGAGGAGGGTACACGTCCTCCCGCAGAAGAATAAATAGAGCAGGAATCCAAAGAAGCGTCCTCTTGTTCCTCGGCTCGGAAGGCTGCACCCACTCGTTGCTCGTGAGCCCTCGACGGAACAAGCAGCGGCCTTCTCTATATTTACTGCAGTTATGGGGGAACGTAAACCCGAGGTTATGACTGAGTTGACTTGCTACCAAAATCGCATTATGGATTTTTATTCAATGTATGAGGGGGAGGAATGGAAAGGTTATGACATGAAATTCCGAAAAGCAAAAGAATATGATGCTACTTTGACTTGGGATTGTCTTGACTCGGTGTCATGGCACAAGCAGCTCTTGCCAGGGGCGGCAGGTACGTCCTCGCCAGGCGGGAGCGGGTCAGGAATTGTCCGCCAAAAGCCTGCGGTGCCCTTTCGAGCAGGCACCGGTGGGGATTACCAGCCTAAGACTGGCGGGAATGGCGGCAAATGTGGGGTCTGTTGGGGCTTCAATCGAGGCAACTGTAGCAGACCGCAGGGAACATGTAGGTTTAAGCATGTGTGTGCCGGGGATGTATGACGTTACAACGCATACTTTTACTCCGCATACCATTACAACGCGGTATTCACAACGCATACCATTACAACGCATAGCGCTTTGGGGTGCTGGATGGTGGTAAGTATAATTTACTATTCTAACTCCAGTCCCCGTGGACCCTAGGGAAGGTGTTGGATAGTAAATTAAACTTACCTCTTATCCTAGAGCGCCCCCCAGCGCAATGCGTTGTAATGGTATGCGTTGTAATGCCTGCGTTGTAGTGGTAGTGCGTTGTAAAAAATGCGTTGTAACAGGTGCATACCGTGTGCCGGCTGTGGGAATTCCTCACACCCGGAGAGTTCATGTAGATCAAAAAATAGCGGGACGGGAGGAAAAGGGGGGTCTAAGCAGGAATGAGGCAGACCGTTGTGACCGATTGCCTACACCGGTTGATCTCATGGCTATAACTCCTTGGTTGAACAAATACCCTGATCATGTATCCGCTGGGGTGTTGAGGAAGGGATTCTTACATGGCTTCCACATCCCGGCGGGGGATTTTCGGGGGGACTCCTTTTGTAAGAACCAGTTATCGGTACAGCACAACACAGGCATGGCAGAGATGAAAATAGCAAAAGAAGTCAGTTTAGGGCGAGTGGCAGGGCCTTTTCATCGCCCGCCGGTGGCAGAGTTCATCGGTTCCCCGTTGGGGGTTGTCCGTCCCGAAGAAAGACCCGGGGGAGTTTAGACTTATACATAACCTTTATGCTCCAAGGGGTTCCTCGGTGAACGAGGCCATTGACCCAGAAGTTTGTTCAGTACGGTATGCATCGTTCAATGATGCCGTGGCCATGTTAAACCACCTAGGCCCCTGGGCGCTGATGGCGAAATCAGATATCGAATCGGCGTTCCGGTTGCTTCCGGTGCACCCACAGGATCAGCGCTTGCTAGGTTTTGCATTTCAAGGCAGTTATTACATGGATAAATGCATGCCTAT
This sequence comes from Lissotriton vulgaris, assembly GCF_964263255.1. Lineage (NCBI taxonomy): Eukaryota > Metazoa > Chordata > Amphibia > Caudata > Salamandridae > Lissotriton > Lissotriton vulgaris. The sequence continues at coordinate 3,427 of NW_028252282.1, forward strand.
GGGTTGCTCCATTTCTTGTGCCTATTTTGAAATGTTCAGCTGTTTTTTAGAGTGGGCATTCACCGAGGCTACAGGGCATAGTCATGTTATGCACTATCTTGATGACTTCCTGTTCTTGGGGCAGTCTGCGAACTGTGCGCAGGCGCTGCACGACTTCTGCATCCTCATGAGGGAGTTTGGAGTCCCATTGGCACCAGGTAAGACGGTGGGACCATCTACTTCACTGGAGTTTCTGGGAATTGAACTCGACTCTGTGGGGGGATGTTTCCGTTTACCGATAGCAAAGGTGGCCAAGTTTAGGGCTTCCTTGACGCAATGCCTGGGCAGGGAGAAAGTGACCCTGCACCAGCTGCAACAAACAGTGGGTCAGCTTAATTTTGCTTTGAGGGTGATGCCTATGGCCCGCCCCTTCTCGCGATCTATCGCACAAGCTATGGTTGGTCTCAAAGAGGGTCACCACCGTACGAGACTGTCGGCAGAGGTTCGCCAGGATATGCGCATTTGGTTGGCATTTCTGGCGGACTTCAACGGTCGAGTCGTGTGGAACTCCCCGCCAGCGTCTTCAGATGAACTAGGTCTATGGACTGACTCAGCGGGGAGCGTGGGATTTGGCGCCTAATCGATGGTCGGCGCAAACATGGCCGACGTGGTGGCACTCCAACGGTCTCACAGGTAACATTGGGTTCTTGGATTTATTCCCCATTTGGGTCGCTCTGATGGCATGGCCTGACGACTTCAGGAACCGCTCAGTGGTGTTTTGGTCTGATAATATGACTGTTGTCGACTGCATTAACCAACAGGCAGCACGCTGCAAATGGATCTTGAGATTGTTGAAAGAAATTGTGCTGCTTTGCATGAGATTGAATGTACAGTTCAGGGCGAAACATGTGCCAGGCGTACTGAATCATGCGGCTGATGCACTCTCTCGTTCACATATGCAGGCATTCAGGGGTTATCTACCTACAGCGGACCTAGAGGCGGCACCATTCCCCGAAGCACTATGGCTAATCGGTGCCCCGGATTACAGGACCTCGTGGCAGCGAGCTTAGCCCCCAGGACGAGGAAGGCATACGAAGGAGCATTTCGTTCCTATTGCACATTTTTGGGTCCCACAGGGAGTCAGAACTGGGGTCAGGAGGAATCCTTCCTGGGGTTCCTGGTAGCGCTGCACAGGGAGGGCCGATCAGCGGCAACGGCCAGTAGGCATAGAGCGGCCATTTCATTCATGGCCCAGGTGCATGGCATAAAAGACCCGACGGGTTCCGTTTTGGTTAAGAAAGCCCTTCGCGGCTGGCAGCGCCTCGAGGGTCGCAAGCAAGATACGAGGCGCCCGATTGGCTTGGACAGATTGTCTCTGCTTTTAGCAAAGCTGGATGAGACGTGTTCCTCCCATTTCGAAGCAGTTCTGTTCCGGGCAGCTTTCGCATTGGCATTTCGTGGGGCTATGCGGGTGAGCGAACTTGTCGCAAGGAACAAGAAAGATATGGAGGGAGGCTTGTCCAGGGATCACGTCCATATAAGGGGTGATTCGATGGTGATCTCGATAGCCAGGTCCAAGACTGACCAGGGAGCTATGGGGAATAGTGTTATCGTGCAGCGCGCGCGAGGGTCCCCCATCTGCCCGTTGAAGTGTGTAGAGGAATATTTGGTGCTACGAACGGCTGCATGGGGGGGAGTTTGCTTCGGCACAAGGATGGCACCCCACTGACGAGATTTCAGTTTCAGAGGGTGCTAGCACTGTCAATCGCTGCCGCGGGCATGGACCCGTGAGATTTTGGGACCCACTCCTTTAGGATAGGGGCTGCTACTGAGGCTACAGCCAGGGGTCAGAGTGCGGAGGAAGTGAAACAGCTGGGCCGTTGGTCCTCGAATTGCTTCAGAAGGTATGTGCGATTGCACATGTTGTAAAGATCAATTGACATGCACTCACGCTTCTTGTCTTTTGTTTGCTTTGCAGTTTCGCGAGCCAGTCACGCGGGCAGAATTGTAAGTCGACCCAACATCGGGAGACCAGCGGTCAAGGATCAACGACTGGAGAGAGGATGGTATGGGTCGTGGGCCACTCATACGTGAGGCGCGCCGGGGACGTATTCATGGCAGGTGACGCGATTCACGCACCTGGGGAATACGGGTACAGAGTGGCCTTTCATGGGAAGGGCGGGCTCTGTTTTGACCAATTTGAATCATTTTTTGAGGGTCTTTTAGGGCGGCATAGGTCACCGCCATCTGTAGTCATAGTACACCTGGGGGGCAACGACTTGGTGACACTGGGTAGACGAGTGTTATTTGAACACATTTTGTCGGCTGTTAACTGGTTGGCTAAAAGAGTCCCGGGGTGCACGATTGCCTGGTCCCACATGATTCCAAGGCAGGTATGGCGGGGGGGCCTTTCGGTGTCAGCACTGAACCATTCATTGAAACGAGTCAATAATAAAATTGGTAAATTGTTCCGCTCTGCGCAGTTGCATAGCATTCCTCATGGGTGTATTCGGGGTGATCACATGTATCTGAATGATGGGGTTTACCTGTCCAGGGAGGGGAATGACTTACTCATAGGAGACTTCATAGCATGGCTAAGGGGTTTGAGGAAGCATGACCTTTAGGAGGAGTAGGGGGGACCGGATAGTCGGTCAACTATCCGGTCTGTGGCGGTAAGGTCATGATCGGTGAGCAGTAATTTCAAGGTCCCTAGAGGGGGGCGCCACCCAGAATGGATGGGAGCGCCCGGGGGGAGGCGGCCATTGGCCCCTTCCACAGGGAGGCAGCACCCACTAAGGATGGGTCGCCTATGGGGAGACGGCCATAGGCCCCTCCCAGGGGGGGAGGCGGTTAGATGCCCCTCCTACTAATTTCCCGGGGGGGCGGATATCCGCGACGGCGGATAGAGAGTGTGGGGATGGGGGGAGTCCACGCTGTCCTTCCTACAGATACCTCACACGGGAACTCGGACGACCTTTAAGATGGCGTCGAGTAGAAAGGGGGCCCCCACCACGACAAGGGAAGTTACAGTTGGCAATGAGGGTAGAGTCCTCTGCGCATGCGCCGCTCACACCGTGAGGGCGAGAGTCAGTAGTAGGGATCTGACACCGGTTAAGACCTTGCCGTTGGCCCTTAATGCTAGGATGTACAATTTTAATTTAGAATGTATGCATTTTCAGGATGTTAGACTCGGGTAGGAAACCTTTGTATTAGAGATCTGTTAAGGTTAGCCAAAGTACATGTCTTCATCAAAATGGAATAAATGTAAAATTGTACATAATGCATAATGATGAAACTTTTATTTAATGTTTTAAATTTTGTGTCATATTTTAATAAATACGGCCGGGAGGGTGACTCCCTCCCGCCTTCCAAAAGTTCAACCAGTGTCCGACTTCCCATCCTTGGGGATAGGTGTTGGGAGGGGGTGGAAGGCATCCCGGCCATATGGAAAGGGGCGACCACTCAGTCCCCCCGAACGTATGGTTGGGTGCCTCGATCCCCCCGGGAAACCATTTTGGGCGGGGGGCGTGGCCCGGCTGGTATGCCCGAAGTGGCGTAGCCGGGGCGCGCCTTCTCCCGCCCAAGAGGGGTTGTCCTAGACACCTCCACAGAAGACCACGCCCGTAGGCGTACAGGAGAGGGTACACGTCCTCCCGCAGAAGAATAAATAGAGCGGGAATCCGATGAAGCGTCCTCTTGTTCCTCGGCTCGGAAGGCTGCACCCACTCGTTGCTCGTGAGCCCTCGACGGAACAAGCAGCAATTTTGACCCACCCACCAGCCCCTTATGGCAAATGTTTGAGTAAATAAAGTATTGTGAGAAATAGGAGTATAGGCCTTTTTCCTTCTCAGAAAGAATAAAGGAATGTTTAGGATAAGGATTTGACTTTTGCATTACAGAATGTGTTCTTGCAGGTGAGAGCAGTTGATGACACATCAAGGCTATGTCAGAATTCTTTTTTTTTTTTCTTTCCTTAGTAGGTAAACAACTGTCGTATTTATTTCTGGTCGGGCGGTAAGGTCATGATCGGTGAGCAGTAATTTCAAGGTCCCTCGAGGGGGGCGCCACCCAGAATGGATGGGAGCGCCTGGGGGGAGGCGGCCATTGGCCCCTTCCACGGGGAGGCGGCACCCACTAAGGATGGGTCGCCTATGGGGAGACGGCCATAGGCCCCTCCCAGGGGGGGAGGTGGTTAGATGCCCCTCCTACTAATTTCCCGGGGGCCGGATATCCGCGACGGCGGATAGAGAGTGTGGGGATGGGGGGGAGTCCACGCTGTCCTTCCTACAGATACCTCACACGGGAACTCGGACAACCTTTAAGATGGCGTCGAGTAGAAAGGGGGCCCCCACCACGACAAGGGAAGTTACAGTTGGCAATGAGGGTAAAGTCCTCTGCGCATGCGCCGCTCACACCGTGAGGGCGAGAGTCGGTAGTAGGGATCTGACACCGGTTAAGACCTTGCCGTTGGCCCTTAATGCTAGGATGTACAATTTTAATTTAGAATGTATGCATTTTCAGGATGTTAGACTCGGCTAGGAAACCTTTGTATTAGAGATCTGTTAAGGTTAGCCAAAGTACATGTCTTCATCGAAATGGAATAAATGTAAAATTGTACATAATGCATAATGATGAAACTTTTATTTAATGTTTTAAATTTTGTTTCATATTTTAATAAATACGGCCGGGAGGGTGACTCCCTCCCGCCTTCCAAAAGTTCAACCAGTGTCCGACTTCCCATCCTTGGGGATAGGTGTTGGGAGGGGGTGGCGGGCATCCCGGCCATAAGTCTTTTTTTGGGCATTAGGGCCCACTTTCTTATGTCGATTAGAAACAAAAAGGCTATTGCCCCCAAAACCACTGAGGTGGTACAATGATGACTGTAGGTGCGCTAGAACTGCTCTAGGGTTCGCTATCGGGGGGTGGGCGTCCAGGGGGAGGAATTGGACGCTGTTCGTCTAGCCAGACAGGAGTACAAAAGAGCTATATACAAGGCCAAGAAATTGTGAGATGAGCTCCAATGGCAGGTTCTCAAAGAGGCAAGTGATAACAAGGATACTAGGTTATTTTGGAATATTGTTAATTGGGGGAGGAGGGGGAGTCTGATCCGCCCCAAAATCACGTTACACAGTAAGGCTGGGTAAACTACTTCATACCGCAATATGCGCGTAGCCCTCTAGACAATCAAATGGAAGATTGTAGACTTGTTTTTATATAGACATAGCTTTTAATGATAATGATGTGCTAGTGGCTCTTAACGCAGTGGCAGGTGGTAGAGCGCCGGGACCAGATGAGGTCCATGCAGATGTCTTTCTCCATGATAAGGCATGCTGGGGCAGGTACATCATGCTGTTGGCTAACGCTGTGGCCCAGGGTGCACCTATCCCGGTATCCTAGAAAGGGGCGGGTCATAATCCCAGTGCACAAAAAAGGTGACAAAACACAGCCGGGAAACTATAGGCCTATCAGTTTGATAGACACCATCCAAAAGGTAATTGGGAGGATACCCTTGAATAAGATTTTAGACTGGGTCGAGGAAAATAGTATATTGTCCCCTTTTCTAGCGGTTTTTCGTAAATACACAAGTACTATCGACCAGGTCTTTCGTTTTACTCTACTTCATTGGAAGACTGTGGCCTTTATGCTGCCTTTGTTGACCTACATGCAGGCTATGACCTTGTTCCCCGTTCACAGCTATGGATTGTTTTGAAAAAATTAGGTCTATCTGAAGAAATGTTAACTTTGGTGATGAGGCTTCACGAGGCTAACTATGCCAAGATCCAATGGGGTGGACAGGGAAAGGTCACTCCCCAATTCCCGGTTAAGCGTGGTGTCCGCCAAGGCTTCGCAATGGGCCCTACGCCCTTTGCTTTGTACATCAATGGAATAGTCGAGCTTATGTTACTAGTAAACACAGATGCCCCCACTTAAGCCGGCGCTAAGATTCCGATTTTAATGTTTGTGGACGATACGCTAATTTTATCCAAAACTCCGAGTGCCTTGCAGCGTGCCCTAGTAATTTCTGAAGAGTTTTGTATTGACCGTGGTTTGGAAGTTAACGTGACAAAAACCAAACTTATGGTTTTCAATCCGCATCATAGTTTTAAAGGGAAACTTTTTATGAATGGTCAACCGCTTGAAATGGTCAAGGCTTTTACTTATTTGGGTATCCATCTAGCAAAAGATCTTAAATGGGATCAAAACATAGACATAGCTGCCCTAAAACACTGCCAATATGCAGGAGCATTAAACTTGGAGCATAAGAAATCATTAACAAAACCGATCAAGTCTGCTCTCCAAGTTTATGAAGCTAAAGCTCTCAGTTCTGCACTTTATGGCGCATAATTGTGGGGGTTTGAGAAAGTGATGCCACTAACTCTCTCAGAAAATAAGTTTCTTCGTAGCATCACCGGTCTTCCCCAGTGTACCCCATTAAAGCCACTCAGATATGATTTGGGTAGGAAAGCAATTGCTGATGTAGCAAAGCTTCGCCCGATTTTATATTGACGTTGGCTTTGGACTACACCGGAGCTCTCCAATTATACTGAAGGGTTCATTGATGTTATAAAATCCGATGGCTTCCACAAGATCAGTTGGCTAGGGGAACTCAGAAATAGTCTGGTTATATTGGGCATGCAAATGCTGTGGGAAAATCCTGCGGTAGCTTCGTTCCCATCAAAAAGTGTTTTAAAAGTGAAATATTGGGAGCTGGTGGCATATCATATTTGGAGTGCCACGGACTCTTCCACTATTGCGGGGGACTATTTAGGGGCAAAGCTTATCCCCAGGTTAGAATCATAATGGGACGTTATTACCAAACCGGGAGACAGGAAGCTCTATTTTCAGCTTAGAGCTGGATCTTTGCCCCTCAAGTCATTGACCGCTAGGTGGGCTAGCACAAGTAGTGATATCTGCCCTGCTTGTGGGAGCCAAAAGGAAACTATTGCTCATCTTGTGTTTGTTTGTCCTGTATATGCAATACCAAGGCGTGTTTGGCTCACTCCAATGTGTAAATTACTGGGCACAAACTGAAAAGCTGAAGCGCTGAGACTCATATGCACCAGCACTTTGGCATTCATCTCAATAGCAGTTGCTAAATATTTGGGATGGGTGTAGGTGTTAAGGCAGAACCCAGAGTTGTGATAATTGATTATCTGTCTGTTTCATCTTTTATGAAATTTGGAATTTGCCTAGTCTGATCATGTAGCAAGTTTGACCTGAATCTGTTTTTTTTGTTGTACTTTGTATGTAAAGAGTTTAATTTTATCCGGTTGTCGAGATGAATTTCTACTTCTTCCATTTCTTTAGATTCTGTTTTTAATATAAATCACTGTATGTATGAAAATAGCAAATTAGTACTTGTGGAGGTTTTATCCTTTTGCTTTTATGAGTACATCTCGAATAAAGCTAATTTGAACTGAAGTTACTTCACTTGTCTTATTATCGTTAGGAGCCCTGCTCATGTACCACGCTCCTCACGCTCCACCCTTCTTTCCCTGAGCCACCTAATTTCTTCTCTCTAGTCCAGCAGAACGCTGACATTGTTCTAGTGATAAGTTGAAGTGCAATTACAGCCATGCATCTGTAGCTGTGAAACAAACTCTTATCTTCACTTACATTTCACAAGAAGATAAGCTGTTTCCACGGAGGCTCTTCTGTCCAAAGTTTCTGACAAGTTGTTTCCTTGTTATGTTATGGTTATTTGTAAAGCCCATTATCACCCACAAAGGTGTCCTGGCATTGAGCAGGGGTGTGTGCCCAGCACTGCTTATGATAGGTTGATTAATTGAAAAGCCAGGGCTTCAGCTTCATGCAGAATTCAAGAAGAGTGGGTGAGGGTCTCATGTGGACCTTTTCACTTTCAGAAAGGCACTGAAAACCTGGCTATTTCAGCAATAGTACACTATTCAAACCCTGGTCAGCATTTTTGTCAGCCCCGCCTAGAGGCCTTCAGTGCTGGGACACTCTAATGAGTAGCTGTTCCCCTCTTCAGGAGCGATGAAGAGAATCTCCTGTTTGTCTAATGGGCTATTACTCCATGCACCAATTATGCTGTTCAGTGGTTTTTCCGCCGGACTGGAAACATCCTGGTTTTAGGATAAGGACTGACTTCAGGAGGATTGTTATATATAAACTTTGTGGACAATCACCCCTTTGTTGCAAAAGTATAGCCACAAGGAAACATATGGACAAAATATATTTAATTTATTGTAAGATTGCTACATTTTTTTTGTTAAGTTGATGTATTTTATATGTGATGAATATGAGACGACAAACTCTGTACAGAATATGATGAATACTACAAAACATTAAAAATTATTTCCAGTGTCAATTAATCATGTCATTGTTGACATTTAGTAATAGACAATCCATCCACTCTTGTTCCATTGTATTTTTTGTTTGTAGTTTCGACCAGGAACAGGGGGGTTATGTGAACAAACCCGATTACTTATGTCCCATTATGAACTGTTTGCAGATTGTTCAGAGATGGCTTATTGATGTTTAAGTAAAGCACATTACAGTAATAAAGTAATGAGGAAATCAGGGCAACATCAGAAAATTTACGCATTTGCACCAGGATGTAAGGGAAGATTTACGGAGAGTCCTAATGATATTAACACCTTGGCTGCTTGAGATAATCTTCTGCTGTGCTGGACCATAATGGAAATGGGTGTGGTCATGACGAGCTCAGCTCGTCATGAGCACACGAGCACCGTGCCTCATGACGAGCTCGTCATGAGCACGAAAGGGGGTTAAAGCAAGTAGCTACAGTTCGAATAACCTGCAGATCGAATGCAAGATGTTGATCCACAAGAATACCCATATTTATTGCCGAAATGGCACCTAAAGGCAGGGTTCCCAGAGTGTCTGTCCACCAGTTATTATGCCAAATAGAGGGCTGAGCTCCAAACATACTGACTTTCGTTTTGTAAGCATTTAATTTCAGACAATTTACCCTTGTCCAATTGGCAACTGCCTTCATGCAGTAGTTAAAGTTGGTGGATAGACACAATTATCTGTGTGTCATCTGAGTATGAGAGCGCCTGTAAGCCAAAGTAACAAATCAATTTGGCCAGTGGTTACATATATAAAAAACAATGCTGCGCTTAAGGATTATCCCTGAGGTACCCCACATGGCAGAGCAAAAGAGCTTGATTTAAATTGATTATAAGTTACAAGACTGTTGTCCTGCTATTCGGGCAAATATGCAAAAAATGTGGAGTGATGTAAAAGACATGTGAGCATGAACAAGTTAATAAATTAGAGGAACTTATTTCAAAAGTAGATTTTGAGAACAAACAAGCTACTGAATCATCTAAATAAAATACTCTATTTTTTAATTCATGTCCTGGAAGATTCCTCCAGCAGGATGAAACATCCAGATAGCTCTATTTTTTAATGTATGGTTTGACCATGCAGCTGTCGCCAGACAATTATATGACACTCACCAAGAGAGTGGCTTCGGCCCCTCCCACATGTTGGAAGCTGGGAGTACATGTTTCATTGGGCAGACGTTGTGGGCTTCCACTAAAAAATGCTTGCCCTACAGTCAGTTGTAATAATTTTGTTTATCAGCTGCCAGAGCTTAAACTTTCAGGGGCACACACATTGCATTGTAATGCTGTGAAAGTATTTTAGATAGCTAGATCATTTATGGTAATTTTCTCTCATAGCAGCAAAGATTGAAAGAGGGCGGTCATCATTAACCTACATGTATTTTTAGGTCTGGCTTGGCACTGCACCTGTCACATTACCTTTTACCCCACACCAATAGCATTTTACATTTATTTTTATTTTTTACTTCTGTTTATTTATTTTGATAACAGTAATTCAATCACAGCATCATGACAATCAAATCTAAGTACATTTTGGGTTCATCCATAGTACACAAGGTACATTTTAAGGTCCTCATTCAGCTTCCGATCATTATACATCACGGGGACAATCAACAAAATAAAACAAGTCATGTAGGATGCTCAGGTACATCGTTATCCACCATACAACAGTGTCATATTTCCCATCTCTTGCGTTTAGTCATTCCCAATTCTCCACAGGTATGTTGCATTGTCGACCCTTCTCTTAGGACCCGAACCATGAATTGCAGTGCATGCTTCAACTTAGTCTAATCCATAATCATCCCCCACTTCTCTCTCCCAGCAATTCTGTACCTCCTTAACATACTGCCCAAAGCTTGTCTGCTCTGTCGATTGCTAGGCTCTAGGGTGTGTAAGCAAATAACACGTCAGTGGAGCCCAAATATCTCTAGGTCGCAATGCCACTGGCAGCAGTTCATCATATGTTGTAAGGCTCTCCTTGCACATAATCAAGTCATCTATCCAATTCTTAAATTTCGGTGCCCTTCCCCTACCCCAGCGGCAGGTCATTCTCCTTTTAGCCATTAGGAATGCCAATGCTACAAACTTGCGGTGCTCCGCCCCTAGTGGTTTGACGAATCCCAACAGCGCAGTCAGTGGGTTAATGTCTTCTTCATATTAATCATCAATTGTATGGCGTGAAAGACCTGATCCCAGTATATTCTCACCTCTGGGCACCCCCACGCGAAGTGCAGGAAGTCTGCACCTTCAGTGCTGCATCTATCGCATCTCTCAGAGTCTCTTAGTTTATATTTACACATCTTGGCTGGCGTATAATGCAGTCTGTGTAGGAATTTATAATGTATGATACGAAGCCTGCTACTGGCAGAGTTCCGCTCCGTCTGCAGACAGCAGAACTCCCATTGATCATCAGTTAGGGCAAATCCCAGCTCCTCTCCCCATCTAACTTGTGACGGTGCGGTAGGCACTTCCCTTTGAGTGTGGACTGCTCTGTATATTAGTGATACAAGATGTCTAGCCGTGTCAGCTTTTAGCACCATTTGTAATGGAACCAGCGATTGCGGTTCCTTCGGGATGTCTGGTGTAAGTGCTGTAATCCCCTGCCTGAGTCTAATGAACAAGAAAACATCAAGTGTTGTCTGTTGTGTGCACTGAAATATATGGTCAGCAGTGCGGGATTGTCCGTTATGATACAGGTCCCCCCAGGTGTGGATCCAAGACTGCTTTTTGAAATTATGAAAAACGGTCTCCTGGAGCAAGGGCATGTTCGGACGGTAAGTAAGAGGCAACAGTTGTGAGTATAGTAGGGGGACGTCCAGCATTCGGCCTATTCGTTGCCATGCCACTATTGTGGATGTGAGGGCCGACGACTGTCTGTCTCTAACCCCCGCCTGTTCAAATAAAACACCATCTAATGGAATGGGGTGTGCGAGCCAATGTTCTGCCGCAACTTGAGGCATATAATGTGGTTGTTCCACCCAAAACCATGCGTAGTGTGCTTGTGCGCTCCATTGTAATCGCGTCTTAAAGAAATAGGCCCCCGGGTCATAAGGTGTATTTAAAAAAAGGTAGAGAAGTTGTGGGAGTATCACCATTTTTATTAAGGACGCTCGCCCTGCTAGTGAGAGGGGTAGAGCTATCCAGAGCATGGCACAATCCGCTATACGCGTAATGGCTGTTCCATAGTTTAGTCTCATAAGTTCCTCTCTATCTCTGGTGATCTTTATCCCTAGGTACTTCAGTTCTTCCTCACACCACTCTAGGGGATAATCCAGCTGGAAGTGCGATGTCGCGGTCGTCAATGGGAAAATACAGGACTTCTCCCAGTTAATCTGGATTCCTGACAATTTCCCGAAAACTATAAATTCTCTTAGGATAGGGTTCAAATTGTACTTTGGGTCCTGATTCTAAAGGGTAATATTGTCTGCATAAAGGGATATAAGTATTTGGCGCAGATTACATCGCAGTGCCTTATCATTGTGGTGTTGTCGCAATTTGGCCGCCAATGGTTCCACTGCAATTGCAAAAAGCAACGGGGAAAGTGGACATCCCTGTCGAGTCCCCCTAGTAATGCTAAATGGCTGCGACGTATACGCCCATTAATCAGCACCTTAGCGACCGGTGAACAGTACAATAGCTGAATCCACGACAAAAACAGTGGTGGGAACCCCATGCATAGCATTACTCCAAAAATATAGTCCCACTCAATGGAGTCGAACGCCTTGTGGTGTACGAAAAAACTGCAGCCAAAGGGAGGTCCGGTGACACGTTATTTAAAATAGAGAAGAGCGTTCACAAGTTATGGGAGGTGGCCCTCCCAGGTACAAATCCGGACTGGTCAGGGAGAATTAAATTCTCCATCAGAAGGGTCAGTCTCGTCGCTTTCATCTTGGCCAGTATTTTGGCATCGCAGTTAAGCAAGGAGAGCGGCCTGTAGGAGTCACATTTTGTAGGCGATTTCCCTGGTTTCAGCAGTGAGAGTATAAGGGCTTCTCTCATGGAGCTGGGGAGGTGTCCCACTTCCAACGATTCCTAATAGACTTCTTGAAGAATAGGGGCCATCAGATCAATATAGGTCTTATAAAATTCGATCGGAATGCCGTCTGTACCAGTGGCTTTCCCAGATAGCATATTTATTATGGCTTCCCTTACCTCGTCTATCTCAAACGGAGCACTCAGAAAGGTTCTCTGTACATCACTCAGCCAGCCTAATGCCACGTCAACCAGGAATGCCTCTAAGTTCAGGTCATCCTCTCTGTTCGTAGCGTATAGCCCCTTGTAATGATTCAGAAAGGCATTAAGTATGTTGGTCATATCCTGGCATGCCTCCCCCTCCCAGTCCTCGACCTCCAACACATAATTGTTACAGCGAGGTTGTCGTATTTTTTGTGCCAATGTCTTTCCTGGCCTTTCTCCTTCTCTGTAGCTTCTAGCCACCCAGTAATTACCTCTGAATCGCGCTTCCCGCTGCGCTTCATCCATGTATTCTGTGAGTTCATCTCTGAACCTGGCACTAGCAGCTCCGTTCTGTCCCTCAGCGGCCTCCAGCTCCAAAGCTTTAGGGTCCGTCTCTAATCTACGCAATGTGTTGAGTATATCTCTAAGCACCCCTGACCCTTTCGACATACAGTATCCGTGGACCGTGACCTTAAATGACTCCCATACAATCTCCACACTTTTCACTGAGTCTTAATTACGCGGAAAAAACTCTTGAATCTCTACGTGCAATTCTTCTTGAAAGACTGTGTCTAATAAGATAGGGGCATGCAGCCTCCAGTGGCTGCGTGGAATCTCGAGGTCTGCCGAAGAGAGCGTGAGGAGCACTGGTGCGTGATCCGAGTATGTTCTAGCCAGGTGCTGTACTCTAGTTATAGCCGGAGCCAAACCTCGGGATACAAAAATATAGTCTAGTCGTGCCCATGACGCCACCTGGGCTGTATAATGTGTGCATTCCGGTGTGTGTGAATGTGAATGTCTCCAGGTGTCAATTAGTCCATAAGCGGTGATTGTGTCCAGCACAACCGCTCTGCCCTGCTGTAATGGTGTGGTGATGGGTGTGAGCTATCTAGTCTAGGATTATGTGTGACATTAAAGTCGCCACCCCAAATGATATGAGTAGAGTCCAGTTCAAAAATCTTGGCCCAGAGCGAAGTAAAGTATTCTGGGTCATCAGTGTTAGGCCCATAACAACAGGTCAATGTAACCGACAGCGATCCCAGTCTCCCCCAGGCCAGGCAGTAGCGCCCCTGTATGTCCCACGTGACTCCCGATAGCTGAAAAGGTACCTGTTTCTTTATCAAGATCGCAGTGCTCCTAGAATATGTGGAGTAAGAGGAAAAGATTCTGTGCTCTGCCCATTTACTGGCAAAGCCATTGAACTTCAGAGGTGTAAAGTGAGTCTCTTGAATCATCGCTATATGCACATTATGCCCATCTAGATACAACAATATATTCCGTCTTTTCCTGGGAACTCCCTGGCCCCTGATATTCCATGTTATAATATTCATAGCCCCTGTAACTACCCTAGCCATGTTTCATGAGAACCTAATCTTTCATCTATTATTGATCTTGCGATGTTACTCAAGTCTGTAACAGTAGCACAAAAACCTGAAGTAGTGCACTTATGATGCTTTCCAATTTCCTCCCCTGTCAACCAAGGACACCCCTGTTGGTCAGTCTCCCAATACAGAATTACCATAGCAGGCTCAACCCAACTCTCCCACTTCCCACCCTCCTCCCAATGAAGCAACCCCAACTTGCCAGAATGATTCATCCTCCCATCCTCCCCAAACCCCAACTGAAAGAAAAGTAACAATAACACAATCCTCGCACATGTCATGCTGTGGTACACCATTGGGGGATACCCTTTGGGGGTCATGTTTAGGCGGCAGCACAGGAACCCCTTACCACCCAGGCCCTCCCTGACTATGTCTCCCGGGCATCTCAGGGGGAGAAGTGGGGGCCCGGTGTGCTATGACACATTCAATAAACAGCAATCATATCTTTTGTCTGAGAGTCTACAAGTATGCAGCAGTTCCAGCATTGGTATATCAGATCTGTTTAAGCGCATTGTATGTTCCTTTGTTATTGCTCTTCTTCCATCGCCTCATCTGCGGCCTGCTGGGACGCATTCAGTTTTCCATCAGCTCTGTTTGCGCGTTTCATGTGGTGTAGGAAATCCTCAACCTGTTGCGGGTTAGTAAAGAATCCCTGCTTCCCCGGTGTGTAACCCTGAGGCGCGCCGGGTACAACAGCGCATAATCGACATCTATACATTTACGCCTCTCCTCTTGTACAATGGGTGTAAAATCCGGGTAGATGGAAAGCGTGTTGCCATCATAGGAGAGGGATTGCTTATTCCTTGCCGCACGAAGGTGCCACATCCCGATCTTTGAAGTTCAACAGTATCGCAATAATGGGACGCGGATTGTTGCCTGGAGCCGGAAGCGGCCCAAGGGTTCTGTGCGCCCTTTCCACAGCAAACTGACTGGAGAAAGATTTGGTTCCTATAGTCGCGATAATAATTGCAATAAACAAGGACCTCCTGAGAAATTAATATATCTCAATTCCTAGGACAGGAAAATATAATTTGAGAGAAAAACTTCCTAGGCAATTATAGCAAATCAATCCAAATGCAGCAACATAATACAGGGAAAAGTAGACAAGAGATTCATGTAGAAAAATATTGTATATTTAATTATTAAAACAAGGGCATGAAATTAAAAACAATATTAATTATACATTCCACAAATTAATTTACTCATTTCATTATAATTCAATAAAATATACAAAAATGTATTAAGGTGGCAATCTTTATCAATTATATCTATTGACGCCCAAACTGTCAAATTTTCGCGCAATTGTGATAAACCATTTTCTCTGTGTAACTCTTCAAAGGTCACTATAAAAATTGTATAGGGGTAAAAAGCATTTTGGGACCCCCTTTTCTCACCTTCCCACTTACTGGACCAACCCAAAACTTTCAAGGAATGAGGTGAGGTGGCTGCAGTTTTGTTTACATTTTAGTCAAAATTTGTCAAATGGCGACAAAGTTATTAGCAAAACAAACAAGCATTGGCATAGCCAATAGGCCTTGCCATTGGAACCTTATAAGAGTTTAGTTATCCAGCACAATATCCTTGGTGCAACTACATCAATTGTTCCTTGGCTAAACACTTATAAGTTACCAAAGGCAAGACCTATTGGCTCTGCGCCAGGACGCTCCTTCGCTGGAGCAGCTGTGCGCATTAAAATGCAAATAACATAACATAACATAACATAACATGCCAGTGCTTGTTGTTTAAGTTATGACTACTTACATTTAGTTTTTTAAATACAGGCTTTTTTCACTTTAAAGGTAATTTTTGTATTTTTTTTCAACGACATGAACAACATCCCAACAAAAAATCAAACCGATTCTCATTTGAGCCAACTTTATTGGCCAAAAATGGCTTTTTTTTAAATGGAAGCATGAATGCCGTTTCCCACAAAAATCTTACATATTTATCATTCTTTGACTCCTGCTTTCCTTACAGAAACAGGACTTCTGAAGTAATACATGACATGCTCTGTCTTAAAAGCTGTGTATTTAAACAATGTGACCAGTGGCACGGCGCAGGTTGGACCCTCATGTAAGTGCACAGCACCATGCCCAGTGGGATGCGCCTTAGGTCCATGCCTCATTGGTTCAGTACATAAATAGTTGTGGCACTCATGTCTTCAATCTATGGCAGAAACTCCAACTGACAGCGTGGCGGCCTCACCACCTGGATTTGATCAATTTGCCGTCAGATGTGGAACTGTCTGTTTTGCCGACTCGCGCGTACATACGGGGTTTTATGATGGTGGACACTGGCACGCTCTCAATGCCCATCTTCAGTTCAGTCCAAAGCAGGTTTCTGTCCACGAATTATATTCGCAGCCCCTTTTCTCTGCTGCCTCTCGTGACATAGGGGTTAATGCTGTGTCCGTGCTGCTGATGAAACATTGCTTCCGGAACTCATTTCGGGTAAAACGGATTGCTTCCACATTTGGGGTACAATGAATTAATTACACATTTCGGGTTAAATTCATTGTTCCGCGCTTATTCAATACAATGTTGCTAATTACTAAGATTGTTGTTCTTTGAATCGCCTGCCTTTTTTATTAGGTCTCGGCTAGCGTGGCTGCGCACATGCGCAGCTCGCTCTGCGAGATTTTATGATTTTAAGGAGCTTCAGTAAAGGGCTTTAAGCCCCGCCCCTCTTTTCCATTGCCTGGCGTCACCATTTATACTAAACGGTGGCCAGCCATTAGAAAAGAGGTTCCAATGACGTATACTTTTCTCTTTTTGAGACGGCCAACTTGGACGGGCTCGCCTGCTTTCCTTCTGAAGTAAAAGGTTTCTTATCTTTATGGGGCCATGTTTATAGACATGGCCCCATAAAGATAAGAAACCTTTTACTTCAGAAGGAAAGCAGGCGAGCCCCTCCAAGTGGGCCGTCTCAAAAAGAGAAAAGTATAGGTCATAACCGCCGCTGCCTGGCGAGCGCTTGTTTTTTAGCTGTTTCCAATGCTCCTCAAATACTTTATCCAGTGTATCTTCTATCATTTCTGACCCCAGCATGCCCACGCCAATTGTACTGAAGCATGTCCCCTTCCCCGTCATCGCGTCTCCGGCAGCCCAGCTACGTTCCTCAGCAGCTAGCCCTCCCTTTCTTCTGTTCAGCGTGCCCAATCCTCCCAGCATGCCCTTCGCTCCAGCCTCGATCCAACTTGCCCTTTGCACTGCCTCTCCATAGCCATGCCCTCTACTCACGTCTCCCTGCATGCCGGCTATCTCTGTCATTCTGCTGTGCCTTCGCGTCCCTAGCAAGCATGTCCAATCCGGTCTCATACAGCTTGCCCTCATCTCGCTGAGTCCCCACAATGCCCACTCCCATTTGCACATATACTCCCAGATTGGCCCCTCTCCCTGACGCCCTTGTTCTCCGCTGTGCCTTTCTCTAATATGCTATTTCCACGTGACTGAACCGATAGTTTTGACTGAAATGACTGTCCTACGCTTCACTCAAACTTGGCCGAGCTCCATTCAGCCCTCTCTCTATCATGCGCCCGTTGGTCTCTCCGGTGTCTGCTAGTGTCCTGTCCATTCCCGTCTCTGCCTCTACAGGCAGCACATCATTTTAACTATTCTCTCCAAAGCCACACTCTTCTAGTTCCGGGTTCTCGTGGAGGTCTGGGCCTGTGTGCTCTGTTGTCCACTTTCCCTGGCTTTTTAATTGCACGCCTCGTGCCCGCCCCCAAGCACTAGTTGCACCCCCATCCCGGAGCTCTGCTCACCTTCTACCGGATCTGTCCGGAGGTGGACACCTTGCAGATGAGCATCTTAGGGGCTCGGTCTCCGGGTCACTGTCCGAGGAATCTTTCGGCGTGCCGCCATCATGCAGCTGTGTCAGGGGTTGTGTGGCCTGGCAAAGGGCAGCGCCTGCCGGGGAGCTGGTACTACTACAGCCCGGTGATCGAGGCCTGCTTGTGAACTTGCACCCTCTACCGGGTGACTGGGGATATTGCAGACTCACATTCAAGGATTAAAAGATGGGGAAGGTAGCGACCTCGTGTGGGGAATATCGCTTACTGCAGCCAGTGACTCCAGTATGATATTCTCATGCTTTCAGAGACAGATTTTGATTCTCATAGAAATTAAAATAATTATCATATTATGGGCCTGATTAAGATACCTACGGGTGAACGTGCGCTCACATGTTATGTTACTCGAGTGAACGGTGTGCGGATCTGTGTGACAGCCAAGGATCCCCCTTTAAAAGAGGTGGGCGAGCCACTGAAAGCTCAAGCCTGAAACCTGGCTCCTGCTCAGCTCGAGGTCCTGTTGGAACCTCAGACCCATAACGAGACAAGCTTTCATGTGTCTTATGCCTGCCACCCTCCCTCTACAGAGGTGTGGCATTACAAGACCCGCCGTCTTTGGAGCGTGGAAATGAGGTTCGAGTCTTACCTTCGCTCTACACCTGCAAGTCCGGGAAATCACTTCATCTCCCCCTGCCTGTAAACAAGTGACATTGTGCACTAAATGTAACTGGTCCTTACGGCGAGCACTTCAATACCTAGATGCGAGTTTCCGCTATAGAAAAACGACACAAAATGTACAACGAGGTGAAACTAAAGCACCAACATAAGGAACAGCAAAGATATGCCCATCTATTAGCTGATTGGTATGAGCTCAAAGAGAAACAAGGAGAACTTGTGGCTTCTCCACTTAAATTGTGTGATCTTAGGCACACTTTTTACTTATTAACAACTAAGATCAAGGAGGGGGTTCTTCTCAAATCTGGTGGGTAGAGAGGCCCTTTCACTGTTGGAAAGGAAAAAGGGAATATTCCTTATCTATACATACATACAACTCAGTGTCTCACCTACAGTGTCAGATGTAGCATCAGGGCTTTAAATTGGCCTGGTCCCGCTGGTGCTCCTCACTGGCAGTTTTTAAAAACAGGTGCTGAGATGGGTCCCTATCGGGCGCACCATTTTTACCCCAGTGGTGAAAAGAGAATAAAACCTTGACTCTGCAATAGCAAAACCCGTCACTGCCTTTGATATAACTGCAAAGAGACTTTTTCACAATACTTTTCCCAAGAAATTGTTAAATGAGTAAAGAGAAATTATATTTATTGAAGTTTAAAAATGAAGGGGCAGGTGCCTCACGATATAGGACTCCCTGATAAGGTTGATGTTAGAAATGGACTTGAACGTTAAAAGCTAATGTACCATGTTATTCAAGCACAGCTTTAACATGTGTTAAGCACTGGTGAATTGTAGTTACATGAAGATGATCTTGCTTTTGCCGACAATTTTGGTAAATAGAGAACACTGTTGAAAGAGTTGTTCTCAAAGCTGCTTGTTCTAACAAGCATTGAAAATGCAATAGGTCTCACCTTTGATTAAGTTAAAGCCATTTGCAGTGCTATACAAAACCATTAGCAAAGCAAATGACATTTTAAATGCTTGTTTAGAATGTGTAAATTGATTGCATAAGGCCTCTGTGCTCCAAAACACAGGGACGGCTCTAAATGCACAGATGTTCTGAGCTAAGGACTCGGAGCGGAAGCCCTCGGACATGTGTTGAACATATCAGTTATTAACCCATTCCAGACTGGGGTTTTTGAGCTTAGGATGAGGGGTGCACACTGCACAGCATGCTGGTTCTGCAGTGTGAGCGGGGTGTAAAGCAGTGCTGCACATAATGCTGGTTTTGCGGTGTCAGTGGGGGTGTAAAGCAGGGGTACACAGCATGTGGCTCCATGGTGTCAGCCAGTGTGTAAAGCAGGGGGCAGTGTATGCTGGCTCTGCGGTGTCAGCGGGGGTGTTAAACAGGGGTACACTGCTAGCTGGCTCTGCGGTGTCAGCGGAGAGTAAAGCAGGGGTGCACATAATGCTGGCTCTGTGGTATCAGAGGGATGTAAAGCAGGGGTGCACAGCACGCTGGCTCTACAGTGTCAGCGGGGTGTGCAGCATGCTTGCTCTAAAGTGTCAGCGGGGGTGTAAAGCAGGGGTGCACATCACGCTGGCTCTAAAGTGTCAGTGGGGGTGTTAAGCAGGGGTGCACAGCACACTGGCTCTGAAGTGTCAGCGGGGGTGTAAAGCATGGGTACACAGTATGCTGGCTCTGAAGTGTCCGCTGGGGTGTAAAGCAGGGGTACACAGCATGCTGGCTCTGAAGTGTCAGTGAGGGTGTAAAGCATGGGTGCCCAGCATTCTGGTTCTGAAGTGTCAGCGGGGGTGTAAAGCAGGGTGCAAAGCATGCTGGTTCTGGGGTGTGAGCGAGGGTGTAAAGCAGGGGTGCTGTGCATGCCAGTGGGGTGTAAAGCATGGGTTCACAGTATGCTGGCTCTGAAGTATCAGTGGGGGTGTAAACCAGGGGTGCAGTGCATGCTGGCTCTGAAGTGTCAGTGGGGTGTAAAGTAGGGGTGCACAGCATTTTGGCTCTGAGGTGTCAGTGGGGTATAAACCAGGGGTGCACAGCATGCTGGCCCTAAAGCGTCAGTGGGGGTGTAAAGCAGGGGTCCATGGCGTACTGGCTCTCAGGTGTGTAAGCAGGGGTTCTCATCCAAGTTCACAGCCAGTGATGCTGAGTCTGGACCTGGGGGAACATCCTGTGATTCTGAGCAAATCACTTAATGGATGAATGAGTCCTTGTGTGATGCACGCGTTGCTCATATAAAGCGCTCTAATAACTTCTGGTCAAATTTGTGCGATATAAAAGAAAAAAAATGCATTCCAGGCGGTGGCAGCTCAGCGGGTTCATTGCTAATGGTGCCAGCTCAGAGGGTGCTGCCCACGGTCTCAGGCAGGGCTAACACTGGGGTGCTTCTGTGGTAGCTGTGGGTGCCTGCCCCTGCCCGATCCAGTGCCCTGAGCCAGTAACAGGTGAGGCGAGACGGCCCAGCATGTACCTTCCAGACACCCTAGGGGGAGAGAGCTTGCTGTGGGTCAGACACACCCTAAAAAAACCTTCTGTGCAGGTGGCGTGACTAACAAGGAATGCCCACGCTGTGAGGTGGCGCCGGGAGCCAAGGGTGGGCTGGTCTGTAGGTCAGCAGAGGTCAAAGAGAGGTAATCCATGAGGGTGAGGGGGGCAAGGTTGCCACTGGTGGCTCACTAGCAGACAGCCCCTTAACTCGGCACAGATGTCCATATGGGAGTCTTGTATAGCGCCACCTGCTGGGAAGCCAATAGTCTGGCCACTAGGTGGGTACTCTAGACACTGCTCACAGTGCTGCAGTCTTTCTGTGAACACGAGCACTCCTCCTTGGCACAGGAACACGTTGAGTCAACCGGTGAGCTGTGCTTCGCTTAATGTGTGTCTTAGAACTCCAAGCAGAGATGCTAAGATAGCTTGGGGGTTGGAGCGCCTGCTGCTGCTACCTGAAGGCTGGCATACAGAGCCCACGTTTGAATCCTCAGACTCGAAGCCTCTCTGAAAGCTGAGACAGGAGAGCTCAGGACCCCTCCGTAGAAGGGGAGTCTAGCGCTTTGAAGTCCAGTGGGTGCTTGTCGTAGATACATACAGGCCGATGGTGTGTAGCAAAAGAGGCCGTTCCTCTTTGAGGACCCGCCGTAAACCAGAGCCCATCCCACCCTCCAGGTGCAGACTGCCTCACCCATGGGGAGGTAAACACTGAGGGAGGGAAAAGAGATGGAGAAGGGAGATAAGACTGGGAGGGGGGTGAAGGAAACAGGCAAGGAGAGGGTGAGACTGAGTAAGGGAAAGATAGGGATCAAAGTAAAAAAAGACAAAAGTGAAAGCGTTTCCCTTGCGGGAGCGAGCAGCACCAGGAGCGATAATTGCTAACACATGTCGCCAAAGCTCGCTCCCGCAAGGGAATCGCCAAACGTTGCACGCTTTGCCATTGAAAGCAATGCAACGTGTGTTCGTTTTTGCCTGCAAAGCTGAAGCGATTACTAAAGGTCTTTTTCCTATGCAGCGCATGTACACTGCGTAGGCGAGACCTAAAAAACTATGGAAAATGATGTCATCAATTATGTCATTTAACATGGTATGTTATTGCAATATTTGCGGCCATAGGCTGTGCATGGTGTGGGCACAAGTTATAGTTAGCTTAGTGAACTATAACTAGTGAATTGTAGTTTTTTAGTTTTTTTAAAGTATTTTTTAAGTATTAGCTTTTAACTCATTATACTAACTATAGGCAGAAAATCTGTTACGCTGGCGGGATTAGCGAATTTTTGACAATTTCGCGGTTGTCGAAAAATCTGCAATTCGCAAGCTAGCGGATTTTTTTGCTTGGTCATGCTTCAAAAATACAATCTTGCGCGCGCTGTGTTGACTTACTGTGATTCTGAGTTCGCCGAGTTGCGAACACGTAGATGCGACGCGCAGCTGACATCCGGCGGGAGATTTGCACAGCTCGCTTTCCCGAACTTGAAAAAATTACAATTCTGCACAAGAAATGTACCACAGGCAGCATAAACCTTCTGAAAATGATGATTTGGATCAGAATAAGTCCTCAGATTGACATTTGGCTGCACTTTTTTTGTGCAAGGAGTCCATTTTTGGGCGGTGGGAGAGGAAGGAAGTGCCCCAGAGTCTCCAACTTCCTGTTCCTGTCCAGCAGGCTCCTCCCAGTGCTTTGTCGATGTCCTGGTCACTTTTCATTTGGATCTGGAGCTGGAAGGATTACTTTTTGTGGCTGCTGCTGGATATTTAGATTTGAGGACTTTTTGTTTGGATCACTTTTGGATTACTTTTGGATTTGAGATTTTACAAGTAAGTTGGTGTTGTTTGTTTGGGGCATTGCAGTTGCTGCAACTACAATTTTTAAACTTTTTCACAACTTTTACAAAAATATATTCTGGGTAGGCACAGTATCCAGTAGGCCCAAGGTTAGTCATGGGGGCATGATACTGTTTCTGTGAGTTTTGAAGAACTTAAATATCATTTATGTCATGGAATTGATTAGCTCACTGTTATATGTGGATTTTTATTTTTTATTTTGGGGGCGTGTAAAGCCCAGTAGGCCCAGGGGTAGTCAGTGGTGCTTGGACCAAGTCTTTCTGTGGGGTGTCTTGAATTTAAACATCATTTAGGGCACAGCTTTCCAAACTTTTCATGTTGGTGACACACCTTTTTGTGAAACAAAATTCAGGGACACAGTAACACGAGGAAGCGCAGAGGGTGAACCCGAACCACCTATGGTGGGTTTGGGCCACACCCCACCCCACACACACCACCCCACAGACACAACACCCTACACACACACACACCCCACCACACACACAACCCCACACACCTCACACCCCCCACTACCCCACAGACACACCCACACCCACACACACACCCCACACACACAACCCCACACACATCCCACCACTCCGAATCTGTTCTTCCTTCAGAGAATATAGGAACTGTGACTCTGAAAAAGGGGAAAACAGCGGGGCATATATTTGCGCCTTTTCTGCACACTGACTCCACCATTCTGCCCAGCACCCTGCCTCTCCTCCCCCACACCCCCGCCGTTACTCTGAATTCCACACGTGCCTGCAGCACGGCACACTATAAGACCTCCCACCCATATCTGAGTCATGGCATGATGGAGTTATTTATCATCAGTGCTGTCACCTGGCCCACCATCTGCCTGCCCCACCATCAAAGCGCAGTCTCTACTGCAAGCCTCAGCAGTGGTAAGGGGCGGAGAGGGAGGCGTACATGGGGTACTGGCTGCCTCGGTCCCAAAGGCGAGACCTATTGGCTATGCCAATGCTTGTTTTATTTTCAGAGGGAGAGTACCTGCATTTCTCAAGAGAGGTAATACTTTAAATTGGAGAGTACCAGCACCTTTCAGAAACAAGCAGGTACTCTGATACACAGTACCTGCAGTCCTATTGTTCCATTTTAAGCACTGCCTATAAAGCAACTCTGAATTTACAGCTATGAAAATTGTATACTTCTGGATTTTCCACATTAAGGGGCATAATACCAAGCAATAGCGATAATTACATCTTGGCACGCCCACTTTGCATGTCATTAGTGATAAATATCACTGACATGCAAAGTGGGGCCCAAGATGGTCGCTATCTCCCACTAGCTGTCGCTAACTAGTGTTAGCGACAGCTAGGTAACAGGGAGATAATTTTATCTCTGCTTTCTTGGCTTTTAAAGCCAAAAAAGCGGAGATAAACCCCCTTGATAATATGCCGCTAAGTTCCATCTGTGGGTGTAACTAACTGCATATCCTGAGGCTCATTCCGTGGGCACCTTTTTTTACCCCTAAATATCACCTGGGTGTGCAGTGTGTCTGTGCATCAGGGGTATTAATTAATTATACTGTGTACCCGCCGGGAGACTACTCTGGGTGACATTCCCAATGGATTTTGGCGTCTTGTCTCTCAAGTCGTGTGATTGATGCCAATTGATGCTTGGTTTGCAAACGTGGTCCTCTACACGGCACAGAACATGTACGTTTTAAGAATCTTCGCTGTGGTCTTCTTCACTTAACCCCACTCGGAACATAATAGCATCCCATTGGGCAGAGATCCCCGCCATCAGCACGCGATCAGATCACCATCACACGGCGTCCATCGTAAGAGCATATTTAACACTTCTCTCGATCAGCCTAGCAGGCACAATCTCACTCCGTCGTAGAAGCCTGTTTGTTCTCGTGTGTGAGTTGTGCTTTAGTGGCACTGTGAGCATTTTTCATTAAATGGCCAGAGCTCCATTGGTGTTTCCTCTGGGTTTATATCCGTCTTTTTCCTGTGGTTTAGCTGCTGACCTTGTAATGCTTCTACAGGGGGGGTTCTGCCCTTTACGAGACAAACACCTCCTACATTAACCGAGGCAAACAAAAGTTACCTTTATCAGAAGCGGGGCTCTCCAGTGATGTTTTGTCTGAGGTACAGTCTCTTAGCAAATAATCTGCTTTATGATTGTGATTCAGCTCACAGTTTGGAAAGCTGGGATTTAGGGCATGGATGGCATTGGTTTGGGGTGATTTTCCTATGTTTTTTCGATTTTTTGGGGTGATGTTGGGGCCTTGCCATGTGGGCGGGGGCCATTTTGAGGCCTGGTCCATGTGGGTGGGGGTCAAGGGGCCATTTTGAAGACAGGCAGCGTGCTTTGTGCCATAGGCCTGCACCCAGTCTGCCTTGCTTTCACCCATTATGCCCAGGGGTACTCAGTGGTGCATGGACCAAGGCTTTCTGTAGGGTCTCTTGAATTTAAACATCATTTAGGGCATGGATGGCAATGGATTGTGGGGATTTTTGTGTGTTTTTTGATTTTTTTTGGGTGTTGTTTGGGTCTGGCCATGTGGGTGAGGGGCATTTTGAGGCCTGGTACAGGCAGGGCCTGGCCATGTGGGTGGGGGTCAAGGGGCCATTTTGAAACCAGGCAGTGGCTTTGTGCCCTAGGCCTGCTGCACCCAGTATGCCTTGCTTTCACCCATTATGCCCAGAGCTAATACGTGGTGCATGGATAAAGGCTTTCTGTGAGGTCTCTTGAATTTAAACATCATTTAGGGCATGGATGGCATTGGATTGTGGTGAATTTGTGTGTTTTTTGATTTTTTGGGGTGTTGTTGGGGCCTGGCCATGTGGGTGGGGGCCATTTTGAGGCCTGGTCCAGGCAGGGCCTGGCCATGTGGACGGGTGGTCAAGGGGCCATTTTGAAGCCAGGCAGTGTGCTTGTGCCATAGGCCTGCACCCAGTCTACCTTGCTTTGACCCATTATGCCCAGGGGTACTCAGTGGTGCATGGACCAAGGATTTCTGTGGGGTCTCTTGAATTTAAACATCATGTATGGCATGGATGGTATTGGATTGGTGTGATTTTTGGTCTTTCCATTTTTGGGTGTGTTGTAATATTAATAAATGCAGAGTTGCAAATATTAATTGAAGCACAACTATGCAACATTTTTATTTAACTGATGTTCCTCTGGCTTCCTTTGCTTTTAGGGGCACAAAGAGAACCATGAATCAGCCTCATTGTTCATCATCAGTGCCAGGAAGAAGTCCTGCTGCGGTGTGTGCAGCACAACATCGCGTGTGGCCACAGACAACTCTGCAACTCGTGCAACTGCGGCCTGCTGTTCTGACATCTGAAGAAGATGGGCCCAAAGAAAGGTGGACGTAGCTCCTCTCCCAAGAAAGTTTCCAGTGCCACTGCCAGTAAGAAGGAGCAGAAGAAGCAAGTGGCGCCACTTACCAAGGAGACTGGTGTGCCCACAGACACTTTTTTGGGAGAAAAAAAAATACGCCTGCAGCAGCGGAGTCCGCCGGGGACCAAACTGGGAGCGGGACCTCCGTTTCATTGGCTAAGTGCCACCACGCCAAGTTAGGCCCAAGGCCATCAGTGCCACAGAGGCAGCCACTATAATTGCTCAATCACCATCGACCAGTGATGTTGGCGTTGACTCATCGCAAAAAAGTAGCATCCAATCAACGCAGGGTGTAACTCATCTGACAAGTGTTCAACAACCACAGCCGCAACGACAACCACAGGTGCAACAAGTACATGCGCAAGTACATGCGCAAGGAGATGCGCAAGTAGAGGCGCAAGTAGAGGCGCAAGTAGAGGCGGAAGTAGAGGCGCAAGGAAAGGCGCATGGAGAGGCGCAAGGAGTGGCGCATGGAGTGGCGCATGGAGAGGCGCAAGTAGAGGCGCAAGTAGAGGCACAAGTAGAGGCGCATGGAGAGGCACAACTGCCCACAATGCTTGTTCCTCCAGAAGTAGGGGCACATCAGGAAATCGAGATTCAAGCGGAGGTATCATCTGAGGAAGCCAGTCCTGATGATCCATTGTCTTCCAGATCCCCAGCAAGAAAAAGGTCAAGGAGGGCTACTACAAGTTCTTCTTCAAGCCCCCTTCCTTCTGATGATCTAGATCTTGATTGGAACCCACCAACAATGCAGTCTGAGAGGGAGGCACGCCATGAGCCGACAAAGGTAGCTAAGCCTAAAAGGAAGGTTCCCACAAGGCTTTCACTCATGGGTGATGACGACGAACAAGAAGTGGTGTATTCTGCTGCTGATGAACAGTGCGACGACGACCCAGTCATCACAGTCGTCACTCCAGCCCTAGTGGGCATGCAGCAGACAGACATTATTACCCTATCCCGAATTGCTGCTGAGCGGAATGTGGGTGGCGTGGCACTGGTACCACCACCATCAACACAGGTAACTACTACACCAACATGACCTACTACAGATGCCATATTGTCTCTTCAGAAAGTCCGGCAGGGACCTCCATCCAGCTCGACCTCCATTACCTCAAGTAGTGGTGCTGTAACTGTAAGGGCACACCAGAGTCAAATTTGGCCACGCCCATCTTCCACTTCATCTGGCATTGAAAGTAGCACCTCCGCCACCACCAACAGAAATCTCCAGTCCCAAGTTTGGGACTTCTTTAGTATTAGCAAAAAGGCAGAAAACATAGTCATGTGTTCGATTTGTAAACAAGTAGTTAGTCGGGGTAGGCTTGGTACCAACTATGGTACCGGAGGCCAGAGAGGTCATCTCCAAAAACACCACATCATCCAGTGGGAGGCGCACCTAAGTAACATCAGCAAAGCCAAAAGTACAAATCCAAATGTATCCATTGATATTGCATCTTCTGATGACGATGAGCAGATCGTGCAGGGGGGAGTTGAAGAATCAGAAGCGAGCTATATTGTTTCTGGTACACACAGTACCCCTGGGAGCATCACTGCAGGGGTAGCGTCCACACCCTCTACCCCAGCAACATCTATAAGGCACACTAGGAGTCTGGGAGAGACACCAATGCAAAAAAGTAGTACATCAATGAGCCTAACTGGGTTGAAGAAGTCTGGATCATCATCATCACGTAAAACGGTCCAGACCACCATTAAAAGCACGTTTTGGTCGGAAGCGCCATTTGAACGCAACCACCCAACGGCACTCCTTCATAATGCAATGCTGGCTAAAATGTTAGCGCCGGACCGTCTCCCTTTTTCTTTCATGGAAGGGGTGGGTTTTTGAGAGTTTGTGGCAACAGTCTTATTTTTCCAGAGTTGCGGTTCCAGCACTACATCAAGATGTGCTGGAGATGATTGGGGCAGCTTTGCAGAAGAGCACTGTTCACACTATCCACCTGACAACAGACATGTGGACCAGTTGCCAAGCCCTTGATTATATGTGCATCACTGCACACTGGGTATCTTTTGCAGGGGTTAGAGACAAGATGTATGCAGGTGTTGACACCGACACAATTTTTCAAGCTTGTCGGAAACATGCAACAGTAGCCATGTTTGCCATGGAGAAATCTCATACTGCAGTAAACATTTTGGAGGAGTTTAACAGTAAGGTCTTTCAATGGCTGCATCCAAGAAAGCCCATGATTGGTTATGGTTCCACGGATAATGGCAGTAATATAGTTAAGGCCATGAATGATGGTGACTACTTCAGAGTGCCGTGTTTGGCACACAGTATTAACATCGTTGTGCAAGATTTCTTGAAAAAAGAAAACAAAGTCAGCAAGTTACTGACCACCTGCCGAAGAATCTGCACACATTTCAGCCATTCTTTTAAGGCCCGGAAGCAGCTGAGGATCATGCAACGTGCCCGTAGAGTGCCAGTCAAAGGACTCATCCAGGAGGTGGCAACAGTTTGGAACTCAACCTTCTACATGCTTGAGCGTCTGTTTGAGCAGTGCTTGGTAATCAATGAGTATGTTTTTGCACGTGGTTCTTCTATGAAAGACATGAGGCTAGAGTTGGAGGAATGGAACCTAGTTAAAAGCCTGACAGACATGCTTCGTCCTTTTGAGGTCTTCCGCGTGAAGTCAGCAGGGAGGACTGTACTTTGGGCAAAGCTATCCCATTGTTGCGCATGCTAGAGCACCAACTGAAGGTGTGATCTTCATCGTTCAAAGATGAAAGTGACAAGCAAGACTCATATCAGTTGGTGGAGAGCTTATTAACCCTCCTACTTGACAATGAAAGGCTTAAAAAATACATACAGAACAACATTAGATATGTGCCACTATTCTGGATCCATGGTACAAAAAGGCAGTGTCCAGCAATGCATTCATTCCTTTTAATGAAGAAGATGTTTCAAAGTACAAACATTGGCTAGCTCGGTCAGCCACTCGGTTCGAAAAAGAGCGGCAGGAAATTGAAGTAACCGACAGAAGTACTACTGAATCAGCAGGCCATCAGGCGTCAAGGTACACTTCTGTGGCCGAAGGCAGTCACTTTCCCTCACAGCCATTACCGACACCAGCAGCCGTATCATCATCCTCACCTGCAACAGGCCCAGCCATTATATTGTCGGAAGCGGATTGAATAACTCATCAAGGGTTTGCTCGTTCCAGTGTTGATGCAAATGCCTCAGATGGTACGCAAAGTTCAGCAGCACCCCTGGATAACCTTGAGTGGATGGTGCAGACCTATCTGGATGACCCAACAGAGGTCTTCATTGATAGGAACCCATTGCTGTATTGGTATGGGAAAATGGGTCAATGGCCACTGATCTTCAAGCTGGCTCTAAATTATTTGTCTTGCCCACTCGCAAGCGTGTCTTCTGAACGTGTTTTCAGTGCTGCTGGTGACATTGTAACTTCAAAAAGGACCCGCCTCTCGCCCAAAAATGCGGAGAGGTTAACAATGATCAAGATGAATCAGCCCTTCATACCACCAGATTACAAAATATGTGAAGACGAGGACAGCGACTTAGGTGACGGAAGTTCTTCTCTGTTAGCTGACCTACTCCCGTCTCAATTCACAGAGTTTGAGGATGAGCTCTACTTCCCGAACACCGAGGTCTGAAAATGACTTCCTTTTTTTTCCGTCCTTATTCAATTTTATTCCTGTGTGTCTTTCTTTGTTTTGCAACTTTTACCACAACAAAACTCTAATCACAACAAATCCATCAGCAGCACTGTCTTCACCTTATTTCCTTTTTGATTTGAAGGTGCTGCTGTCTGCATTCCTGAGGTTCACAAGTTCACAACTCAGTCATGCTCCTCTATTCTCCTCCTCCAGACTCCCCCTATCCATTTCCCTCAAGGCAGATGGCTAGATTACGCAGAATCAAGAAACTTTGGCTTCGTAGAGGAGTCCCCTCAAGTGGGACTGGAATTACTGACTACATGCTGATTGCTGACAGTTACTTCTTAAATTGACAGGAGAGGCTGCGCTGTGGGCCTTCACTTTAAGAACAAGATGCGGACAAAAAGGGGAACAGGTAATGAATAATGAGAAGATGGCATGCAGTGGACAGCAATGGCTGTCTGGCTCTGATAAAAGCAATTGCTGTTTGTTTGTTGTGCATGAAATGAATCATATGTCTTTTGTTATTATTTAATCTTTTAGACACTAAATGTAACTCAAGTCTACTCTGGTTTTTTTAACCTTGTTTAATTCAAATTGTACTTCAACTGCAGGGGCCACTACGTTGCATTTTCGAATATGCAAACTTTCCTTGGATTCACTGTTTGCCAATATACCAGGATGATGATGAGTGTTGAGTATTCAAGTTAAATAATATCTTTTTTCTTTATAGTCACTCACAGGGATGGATGGATCATCATCGTCGGTTTACGGAAGAACAATGGCCATTTCGTGAGTGGCAAACAGGTAAACCAGTCAACTACTACAGCAGAAGTACATGTCTGTCTAGACGTGGTATGGAGTGGTCGAGCCAGTGTAGTGTTGCTATGCCAGAGTCCAAACAGCAGTTCATGTAAAATTGCGGCTATGTAGCTTGCTGCATACAATTAGATATGCTTTGTCTGTCTGTGTCAAAGAGGTAAGCTACATCAGGTTGCTTCACTCAGTGGTGGCTGCCTTGACCGTCTGCATGGCCCTGGCCTGCTGTGTGCTAATTAATATCCTTAAAGAGGAGACTCAGAGTACGCACTTTAGAAATTA
The DNA here is from genome assembly GCF_964263255.1 of Lissotriton vulgaris. Lineage (NCBI taxonomy): Eukaryota > Metazoa > Chordata > Amphibia > Caudata > Salamandridae > Lissotriton > Lissotriton vulgaris. The sequence continues at coordinate 34,144 of NW_028252282.1, forward strand.
TGCTTGTATGTAATACTGTCTGTCGCCTCTGAAACTGAAAGTGTTATTTTTGCACTACACAGCGTACCTTATATTTTTTTCTCCGTGGTGTTTTAACATCACTTCCTGCTTTTCCAACAACAATTACAGGCCAGCTTTTACCCTGTGCAATGGGAAAAAAGATTATCTCAGGCTTACCATTAGCGATCCGCAATTCCGCATCCGCTAGGCAGGCAGTGGACAGTGTGTCTGGTCACCAAGATTGATCGACGGAGCGTCATATGGAATGGAGGAGTACCGCGAATAAGAGGAATGGCTGTATGCATGCAACTTCCCAAATTCAACAGGACAACTACAACATACAGTTACAGTATCCTCTTCATTTCTCCTTATCTTTTAAAAAATGTATTGTTGTGAACTTCTATCAGTGTGACTCTGTGTATTTGTTTGCTCTCTGCTTCAAATTCATCCCTCCAGCTACTTTATAAGTTTCTTTGCTATTTTTAAAACTAATTTAATGTACTAATAAGTGTTTATTCTCTCTAAGGGCAGATAAGCAAGTAAAATTGCGTAATTACTGCAGCCCTGTACTGTCACATTGTTTCCTCATAGTTAGTAAGTAGTATAAAGTACTACTTTTCAGTAACCTAACCATCCCTTTAGCAAAGAACTTCATGCATGCAGTAGTGCATGCACTTCCTTTATGTCCCTTAAAAGATGTATGGATATCTTCGTATTCAAAGATTTGTTTATCTTCATTTGTTGTTTGTTCATGCTGTTTTTTTTCCTTTCTCCACAAAACTTCCCCAAAAAACCCCATTCCCATCCAGTTTTCAAACCCTAACCCTCTTCCCCCGGGCTGTGTGGGTTTCATTGAGGTTTGACTAAATGACAACAATAATTCCACACATTTGCTGGGGAGGATAAGGTCAAAGCAACAGAAAAATCATTCAAATCAGAATTTCATGTGCGCCATCATGGATTGATCATCAACAACATCCTCCTCCTACACGTAAAGAATCGAATGCTTATGCTGCTGTGTCCTTCACCTTCAATACTATTTCTTATAGTAGCCATACTCCACGCAACTAGTGCTTATATTTTGAATACTTTAGCACTGCTTAGGCTACAATTAATTTATGGTACTCTTCTCTACCGTACTATCTATCGTACTGTTCTAATGCTACGCTCAGGCCACTCAATGTTTAATTTCCTTTTTTTTCATATGCTGCTACTGCCAGTGTGTACCACTACTACTACCACCACAACAATGATATTTCATCCGTCCAGGATTCCATACCCAACCTTTATCGCCATTTGCCATGCAGCCAGCCCTGTGCCTAGCCCTATACTCAAACACGAATCATAGGTAAGATAAGCATGTTGGTGAGGTAGAATAATGGGCTAGGACTCGGAGGAGAGGAGGGTCTGACAGTAGTACTAGTAAAGTACTAGTAGGGCAATTGAATTCACTAAGGGCCAGATGTAGGTGGCCGTTTGCGGCCATTTACTGAGCGGTAACGGCCGATTTTGGCCGTTACCGATCGGTAAATGGTTGACAGGTATGTAGGGGGCATTATTTTGCCGAATCGGTAAAATTACCAATTCGGTAAAAAAAAAAATCGGTAATTTTACCGATTCTGAGGGACCCAGATGTAGGTGGGACTCTTCAGAGTCCCAGAGGCCTTACCGAATCGGTATTTTACCATCAAATCCAATTTGATGGTAAAATACCGATTCCGGTGTGCATGCACATGTGTGCATGCACACCTATGCCATGTGACAGGCAGACCTGCCCTTAGGGCATGTATGCCTGCCACATGGCACCTGAGCCTGTTTTGGGGGTGCCAGAGGGTGTCAAAGTGACACCCCTTGCACCCTTGTGAAAATTGGTATTTACCGATTCGGTAAATACCGAATTCTTCCGAATCGTATTCCAGCACATCTGGAATACCTACATATCCACCCCTTAGATTTACCGATTTTTAATTACCGAATCGGTAAAATTCGGTAATTAAAAATCGGTAAATCTATTTTACCTACATCTGGCCCCAAGTCCGTTAGTGGCACTTTTGTACATTTTTGGACGTTTAGATAATTCATGCTGGTAAGTTTGAGGAAACCAAATGTACAGTAACCCCCGTCCACCATCACACAAAATAATATGTACGCGTACACTATGTTGAAAAATGTAAAATAAATAATTATATTTCCCTTAACAAAAATAAACTATTCAAAAGACCCAACCCCCCCAAACCAATGTCCATAAGAATGTTCCTCAAAAAGTCCCTCTGAATCCCCAACGCCCAATTGCCACCCTCCCAACAGTCTTTTAAAAAGGGGCAAGGGACAGTCACTTCCGGTGGTGTCCTGTGGACAGGTGGTCCCGCATCTCCAGGTCCTGGAGCTGGTGCTTCAGCTTCTCAACCGCGCGCTCCAGGTAGTCCACTCTCCGGCGGAGACAGCGCTGATATGCCATCCAGGCCCTGGGGGTGCCAACTGCTGTGTTTGCTGCTACGTGGTGGCAGCGGAAGGCTGTCGGACCACGGCGCTGAACCACTGGAGGCTGCTGGCTGGTGCACCCAGGGGCACTTGAGGAGGATGCAGCTGTTGCCACCTCCTCCTCCTGCTCCCGAGCCCCAAGCCGCTGATATTCGGCACAAATGGCCTCTAGCTTCCGGGCCCTGCCACGGACAGCCATCTCCTTTCGGGTGAGTTTTTCTGGAGCATCTATATGAAGAAAGAAAGAAAAATACTGTAAACAATACTCTTTAACATTAACACAAAATATTTCAACATAAAGTTGTCTCACAGTAACACTAGCAACTTGCAAGCACAGTATAACATTTTGCAATGTATCTTTCCGCCATCTTTGTAGGCCTGTAACATTAGTGGGAGTTTCAGGAATTCTACTAGCAGCACTATGGACTCACTACATAGTCAAAGAGTCAGAGAGTACACCAGTCTTCTTTTTTTCTCTTGTTTTGCGAAAAAAATTACTTGTACGTGAACTTTTGGTAGCCGGCATAATGCCAGCTCAGTCAGCATGCACCCAAGAAAAACAGACACAAGCCATGATGACGCAGAGTTGCAGACTTGCATTACTTTAAGCAGTACATGCAGGTGGGGATAGGGAAGCTCTTACTTTTCTATAGGGGTGGCACTGACCATACTCGGTTACATCAAGGGCTACTGCTCAATGTAATTTATATTTCGTACTGCCCCCCCCGGGTCTTGACTACTACAAAAGGAAAATGAAGATTATTCATTTCTGATCATATATCCAGACGATCAGATGATTTTTGCTTATATGATGGATGACTTTAGGTGCTTTGTTTTGATAGATTGAGTGAACAACAGCGATAGGCCTCCCATGATTGACACAGCTGAAAGAATATTATTAACATAGGGAGTGAGTGTGGTACCCATAATTGCCGGAGGAAGGGACTTGACTTGATATAATGTGAAATATACAATGCATACACAATATATGCTGTGCTTGCAAAGTAAACTACTGTACTGTTAGTCAAGAGAGTATTTCTGAACAATCACAACTTCTAGTATTTGGACTTCCTTTGCTTTGCTACTTTGGCACAGACATGCTGTTCAAAGTAACACTCTTTATCCACTGAGCGTCTGCTCCATACATCTCTGCTATCTATGAGGAAGAAGATACCATCCAGGCTTCCAAAGTAAACGTCTATCATTCTTCTTAATGTCTCAACTGGACCTGCTTTACTTTTTCTCAACAACCAACTAACACCTTTTTTATTTTATTTGGTAAACCACCGCCTTGACTTGCATTTGAGTTTCACCCAAATGATTTATTGCAATGCACACCACACATGCATTTTCTGATTCACCCACACAGGCAGTCATCTTTTCTTTCTCCTCCAACCATCCTTGCTTCAAGCAGCCATGCATCTGATTCCTTCCTATCAGCCACCTCTGCATGCATTCAAAAACACATATATCATTCTTTACAGTCATAAATGTTACGACTCGCTCATCCTTCCTTACACCCTTCTTTGCCTGTTAGTTCATCACATCCCTCAAGTTCATCTGATCTGACTTGGCTTCACGATAAAAGTTTCACAGCTGAGTTGAAGTCACATAGAGGGAGCCATTGCTTACTTGAGAACTACCGCCGCTAATGCTATTGCTAACTCAAGGGTGACTATCTTCTCCGTGATTGGCAAAAATGTAGTTCTAAATTAGTAACTGTTTTTAACAGTACAGTGTACTTATACTAGTGTACTGTCTAATATACAGTACATCATACACCCCTTTGTGAGCCTACTCTAAAATGTCAATAAGTAAGGAGTATAATAAATTACCATTGTCCGCCGCTGCTGAGCCATCCCCCACAGCAGCTCATCCTGGTGGCACTTGTGGCACCGCCGCATCAGCCCCTGAAGTGGACGACTCGTCGCTGCTGGCCCCGGCACTGGTGGTGTTAGGTGCCGCATCCGATGTTGTGACGCCTAGAAAAAACATATCATATTTTTAGATGCCATACACCACTCCCTATTTCGTCTCGTAATGGAAGAAAATGTTAATACAGAAACAATTTTTAATTATTGGGACTGAAAAAAAGTGACGGTTTTGGGGAGGGTGTTAACTTTTTATATGCTTAGCCATAACATGCAACACTTTTTGGCACAACTGATGAATGCTTGCTTTTTAACGTGCACCATTTTTCTAATTACTCCATTGCCCTTCTGCCAACAAGAGCTTTTCAATTTTTACCACCTACTCCTCAGTACTTGAAGTTCAAACAAGGTGAGGGCTCCCGCACAGTTATTATAATAATTAGATGTGTTAAGGAGAAGTGTATTCTAGGGAAGGGTGTTTAAACTTTAATGTCATCTATCACCACTGCTCGCTGAGAATACTGCGCTATTAAAAATAAAGAAATAGTTTTTTAAATTTGTTATTTGAAAATAAAACTTTGAAACTAAAATAAATGTGTGGTCTTTGTTCACGAATAAGTGAGCGGAAGGGTTTGCAGTTGAACTACTGGACTTTGCAAGCATGCTTCCGTGACTCTGATAGGTCAGGCCTCAGTAGTCTTCTTCTGTTCTTCTAGGTCGTATAATCATTGGTCAGACACACTAGATAGTCGGTCAGGGGATTGGGGGTTCAACTTCTGTTCTGACTGAGGTATGTGGAAAGTCAAACTGCACCTATCATCAACAATGTCCTATTTCTCTTGTCCATACTTCTGTATGTGCAGAATAGTCCCTGAAACACTAGCGGTATGGTATGTGCTCCTATCAAATCAACAAGCCAACTACTAGCTTATTCTTGGTGGACATTGACATTTTGTTGTTGGGCATTGTCAAAGCACTAACATTAAGAAGACTAGAATAGACAGCAAGGGCAACCCAGAGGACTGCACTCAGTGCCTAGAGCTATTGCTGGATCAGAGTTTTGTTTAACACCATTTGCTGACTGGGCATGCGTAGCTACCTACACAGACCAACTCATAATAATAGTAAATAGTAGTAGCACAGAGAGTGATAGTAGAGGCAGGATAAGAATGTCGAAACAGTCTACAGGAAGATCAAAGACTATTTTGTAAAAAATAGAATTAGGAAACAGTTTGGAATGAATAGGTGCTGTAAAAGTTAGGGAAGTATAATTATTAATATTAACAACAGAACAACTTACTGGGGCCAGCAGAAGAGACCTCTTAGGACCGATCCTGCCAACCTTGTTCCGCTGGCGTCTCTGTCATCTTGCCCCTGGGAGGTGCTGCTGATGATCATGAAATAAACACAAACATGGATGATTGTTTTTTTGAAGTATTTGATTTCTTTGACCACCATCTAAAATTTTCTCGGGGAAACAAATTACCAACAATTGCACCACATGTATTGACCTATCTGATCTGATCTGTCTACTTGGAAAGTTATGTAAATCACTAACTAAACCAAAAACAAAAAGGTTCTACTACGACTGCCAGCACTCAGCAGTACGCGACGTGACAGACACAGTCTGTCATCATGATTGCAGACCACTAAAAAATGTCCTACTACTAAATAAAAAGTCATAATATACTCAACCTATCAATCCACCACTATCTCTTCTTAGTGGCAGCAGGAGTACAAAGGAAGAACTAGACCTGAGTCTCTAGTCTCTCTAGCATTACGTAGTTCTGTAAAGTACTACACTCATACATAATCAGGCCAAATGAGCACAAAGTTGCAAACAAGTAAGCATGGTAGCAACGCCACTGAGCAGGCGAGCACCTGCAATCACAGAAGCTTTGAAACATTAATTTACCTGCAATGTAATCGAATCGGCAGCATTCTTGCTCTTCGGGAAAAACATATATTAGCAATATAACACTGAGCAGAAGAAAACAAAGTAGTTATTAAATAGCTACTCACCAAGGCCAGGGATCTCAACGCCTAGCAGGTCGAGCAGGTCCTGCTCCCGGTCAAGGAGGTTCGACCACCGATGCTTCGCCTGCTTTTAGGTGCGCCGGACCCCGACTCCCTAAACATGGCCCGGCACACCTTATCCCAGAGCTTGCGACGCTCCCGGAGGCCATACCCTGCACCTGGCCTGCCGCCTGCTGCCACGGTCTTCGGGAGATGGCGCTGCACATAAAAGATAAGTGAGGCCACCTCCACCACGCTGAAGATCTCCCTGGCCAAGACTTCCTCCCCGCTTAGGCGCCCGAAAGGGAGCTGGGTACGGGGTGCAGGACCCTTCCCCTTCATATTCTTCCCGGCTCCCTTTGCCATGGTCCTGGACAGGAAAATAAAATAAAATAGGAAAGAAAGAATAGGGAAAAAGTAAATAAAAGGAAAGAGTTAAAAAAAGTAGTTTTAAAGTATTCAAAAGTAGAAAAAAACACAAAATGTGGATGTTGAAAAATAAAGAGATAGACAATGAGTAAAAAAAATTAAAACAAAGTTCAAAGAAACAAAGGATTGCAAAGATTAAGGGAGGATAGAAAAAGTATGCCCAGAACCATAGCAATGAATGAAAAACAAGATGGCCACGCCCATTGAGACCGGGTGGGTAAGTTAGCGCAATATTTCCCCCGCGAGCACGCAAAAACGTACACAAACACGTAATTGCAACCCGCACATAGGAAATGCACAACGCGAGCATGCAACTGGCGCCCGGAAACGGAAATACGCAACGCGAACACTGAAAACAAGATGGCCGTGCCCATGGGTAACTTCACGGTCGCTGCGCTGAAAAAAGCCCTGCGAACACGCAAAGCGCCCCGCGAACACGCAAAAATAAAAAAATTGCGAATTTGCGGACCGCGAATTCGCTTTCGCATGATTTCGCGAACAGCTAATTCGCAAATTTCGCCCATGCTTACATTTCATCACCTAATTATAACATTACTTTAACTGTTGCTTTTTTGAGACTATCTATGTGAATTTGTGTGTGTGTATGTGTGTGTGTGTGTGTGTGTGTGTGTGTGTCTTGCCAGCAGTTTTGCAGGGTAATATACAAGAATGTGCTACATCAGCCGCAGCCGGTAGTGGGAGTACCGACCAAACGGTGTCGTGGGGAGGGGCAGGGTGGGGGGAAGTAATGTATGGATTACGGACCTTAACAAGTAAGTAAACATATAAATAAAGAAAACAAATTTCATTGCGCGCACTGCATCGCATTTGGTGATGCAGTGTGCGCAACAAAATTTGTTTTATTTATTTATATGTTTACTTGCTTGTTAAGGTCCATAATCCATACATTACTACCCCCCACCCTGCCCCTTCCCCTCCCCACGTCACAGCTCGGCCGGTACTCCCACTACCGGCCGCGTCTGTGCTACATGCACTGTAAACGTCAGCAAGTTATATTGCATGTGTTTTAAATTACCATGCGATAAAGGCATGCTTGGCAAAGGCTGAAATTTGGCATCTTCACTGGATCCGCAGTCCACACTGTAGCTCAAGTGGTCCACAAAGTCATGTATGTCTTTCATTGAGTCCAAATTGGTCATACATCTCATTTTATGAAGGAAAACTTCAGCAGTATGTCCCAATTGGGTCTTTGTTCTCCTCCACTGGTTTCATTGAGGTGATTCCCTATTTTGTTGGAGAGCACAAAGGTGGTTGTGACTTTAGAAACGAAGGGGCATATCATCAAGGCGCTGCAATAAAATTATCGCCGCTTTAGCGTCTGTTTTTGGGCGAAAAGCGGCAATAATTTTTTCGGATTATCAGCAAGGTCACGCTATCGCGTGAATCCTTGCCTTAGCGCCCTTTCCCAGCTTTGCGTCTCTAATGAGATGCAAAGTGGGCGTTCCACCCAATAATAACGTGAGAAATGTAGCTAACTGACATTTCTCCTAATAATAATACTCCCGCTAACTTGCATGGCGATAAGAAAAGTAGCGCTAACCCCGCTTATCGCTACTTTTCTTACGCCTGCTTTCAATCTGATTTAGCCATTATATCCAATGGAAGGTGGATATAATGGCTAAGTCCACCCTGCCCTATCAGCAAGGTATCGCCTGTTGTTGTGCGATTATAGCTGGATTTCCAACGATAATCACACATTTTGTATCTATCGCTGGTATTGTTATCGCTTCTGAGATAAGCATCACTGATAGTGCGCTATCTCAGCGATAAAATACAGCGATAGCCGGCGATAATTATCCTAGCGTTAAGAGCGCTCAGCGATAGTTATCGCCGGTTGTTGCTGATATGCCCCCAAGTAGGCACTTGGACACTTGGGGGCTTTTCAGCAACAGCCGACGATAATTATCGCTAAGCGCTTTTAGCACAAGGATCATTATTGCCGGCTATCGCTGGGTTTTATCGCTGAGATAGCACGCTATCAGCAAAGCTTATCTCCAAAGCGATAAAAATCCGAGCGATAGCTTATGAATGTGCGATTATCACTGGAAATCCAGCAATATTCGCACAGCCATTGGTGATAGCTTGGTGATAGGGTAGGGCAGACTTAGCAGGCATAAGAAAAGTAGTGATAAGCACGGTTAGCGCTACTTTTTTTCTCACTCTGCAGGTTAGCGTGAAGCAAGATAATTGGAGAAATGTCAGTTAGCTACATTTCTCACGTTATTTTGGGGAGGAATGCCCACTTTGGGCGTTCAGGAAACAGGCGTTGAGGCATGGATTCACGCGATAGCGTAACCTTGCTGATATTGTGATAAAATTATCGCTGCTTTTTCCCTGAAAACGGATGCTAAAGCGTCGATAATTTTGATCGCAGCACCTTGATGATATGCCCCCTAGTTTGCCACTTGCCTGTGGCCTCCAGTTTCTGCTTGTTTCAGACTGATCCAGTAACACTGCAGCTGCCCGGGTTTTCCCTCTGGGGTTTTTCCGACTGGGTTTTCTCACATAGCGTTCTTCCCGCCAACATAAGTCCTGGCCACCCTAGGACCTAATTAATGCAGGCTTCAGAGTGACCGCGCAGCAGAAGCATGCAGCAGGTGCGCTGCTGATGCACTTAAGTCAAGCTTGTTCGCACTCAGTGCCGCGACCTATGGCCCTCCCACCTACCGAAGATGCACCATCGCTAAGCTCTACACCCTCGACTTTGGACGCCGCAACAAACACTGCCACAGTTCTGACTCTCGCTCCAAGGTAGGGCCTTTCACCTGCACCCACAGCCACTTCACCTGTCACTGCACACACACCAGCCTACCGACCAGCCCGACCCCAAACACACCAAAGACATCACCTGGAAAAAAAACATCAACTCGCATGTGCCCTTCTCAACACACGCTCACTATGCAAGTATTCGACTGAATTATGGGACCGCCTCGCCACCCTCACACCCTACATCATCTTCCTCACTGAGACCTGGCTCAACCCCACATCCCCCCAGCAATCCCCAATGGATACAAAATCACTCACCAGACTGCACCAACAAGCTGAGAGGGTAAACAGTTGGAACACCGCGGCCTCAGCTACATGTGTTCTGACATTGCAAGCATAACTACACTTGCCTTAAACACTCATATTTCTTAACCACACATATGTGTGGTTAAGGCATATGTGCAGTGTAGTTGCTCGCTGCAGCTTGGCGTAAAAGCAGGAAGAGGAAAGATGGAGGTGGTGAGGTAAGTGGGGTTTGGGGGTTGGAGGATAGTTTGTAGGGGTTTTGAGTAGTTTTCAGGGCTTGGAGGAGGTCAGGAGTTTTAGCGCTCAGGCAGGAGATGGAGGGGTCAGGAGTTTTAGGGCTCAAGCAAGGGACTGGGGTGGTGGTGTTTTAGTTGGGTTGGGAGTAGTTTTGGGGTTGGTGGGTTAGGGGTAGTTTTCAGGGCTGAGGGTTTGGGAGGTTTAGGGATCAGGGCAGGGGACTGGAATGGCTAAGGGGCAGTTGGGCTGGGGCAGACGTAGGTGAGGGTAGATTTTAGGGGGTGGAAGCTGGGTTTAGTGCTCAGGGAGGGGGCTGTGATCGGAGTAGTTTTTAGGGGTTGGGGAGTTGAGTAATAAGGTTCTGGATAGGGGTTCGGGAAGTTTATAGGGCTGGGGCAGGTGGAATTGACTGTAGGAGGACCGAATTTCAGGGCTCAGGGCAGAGGGGCAGGAATGTGATCTTTATCACACATGTCACTTTACCAATCATGTCTCTACTACCAAATTGCATGGTAAAGACATGCTTGTGGTTAAGACTGCATGGTTCAGGCATACGTTGTTGTTGCATGCGTTGTTCCATCACACAACCAGCCGTGTAAAAGGGGTCGTAGACAACCAGTAACCAAAGACCCTTTTTGTGTTGCCCGGCAGTATCGCCTCTATGACCCACCAATATTTACTCAACGAAGAAGCAGGCGCTGGAGACTGAAAGGCAGGAAACGAGGGTTTATTCTCTCCGGAGGAGAACACATCAATTCAGACAGCAAGTATCGTCACGAGGTGCTCTACCTGCATCTCTGAGGCCTGGCCTCTTATACTCGGGTTTATGATCTTTATTGCACGTAACACATTCTTGCAACACTTTGATATATGAAAGAACATCCTCGTAATCTCCCCCTCAGGCCCGTTCCCACATACATTTACAGTTGAATTCCCCACCCCGGTCACAACAGGTGATGATTATCGCGCAGCAGGATATTCCGCTGATTCACGGAATGTGTGAAGTTTGATCGGATCTCGTAGGGTGGGGGCTTTGATCGGCTCGAGGGTCTTTTGATGGGGAGGGGAGGCTTCCTACAGTACGGGGTAATAAACAGTATCCGCAGGGCCAGGTGGTGGCTTGGGAACAAGGAAGACAGACGGGCACACAGGAAAGAGGGGGTTTGCATCAAAGGGCCTGAGACTATGAAAGGAATGAAGGGAGGTGTCGCGCTGGGAACAGGATGGGATTCTGAGGCAGATCTGCGCTGAAGAGGGGTTTATGACCCAAGGAGAGCGAAGGGGTTGCCAGCGTGCGGGGGGGATGTCTGTGAGGTTAAGAGAGAGAGAGAGAGAGAGAGAGAGAGAGAGAGAGAGAGAGAGAGAGAGAGAGACGCGCTGGCTATCAGCGAGGGGCAGAGGGGCCATGGTGCTCAAAATGACTGCCGCTTACGCGCAAGGCATGTGAAAGCGGGGGTGATCAGTGTGTGGGGGTGCTTGTGTAGGTGGAGAGCCGTGCTGGGGGTCAGGGGTGTGCAGAGGGTGGTTCTGGTCAAGGCAGCTAATGTGGTGGGCGTGTGCGGCGAAGAGTGTGGCATCGGGGCAAAAGGGAAGATGGCGCAGATAATGTTCACCAAACCGTATTAAGTTTCCACAGTCCTCCCTTTAACATTTCTAAGACATCTTGCTGGCCTATTTCCTATCTATGTCTACTGTTGTGGTCATAAGTAAGGAAGTGATAACCCAGGTGAAGGAACTGTACATAAACATCACATTTTTAAAATCTTTTCATCCAGTGGGCGGGCTCATCGTTAAGCTTTGTTGCAGGAAAGTCATAGTAATGCAATATCAGACAAAAATTATGCAGTGAGAGCGTTGGGTACAGATCATAGAAGCTGGTAGTCATTTGGAATAGGAGCCGATAGGTTACCAAGTAAGTAGGTTCTTTTTGTGCTCGGTTGGAGCATAGTCAATTCAATGGTGGTTGGGAGAGAAATGAGACATAGTAAAAACAATAATCAGTGTTCCCAGTGTCTTATGGTCGTGGACCATTGTTAGTCAGTTCTCGGCATTCTTTGTCGTCTTCTGTTGGCACTGTTGAACATCTGTATTACAATTCGTTCGTTAGCAGGAATGTTCATGTGGGTTGAGCCGTTGGAGGTCTGCGGGCAGGAGAGTGCCTTTGTACTGTTTCGCCAGGCCTCATGAGAGAAATGCGTTATGGTTTTGGAGCAGATGCATTTTCTTCCATAATCCAGAGAGTGGTCATTAGAAGGAGACAGAAAAGGATTGTGGTGAAGGGTGCAATTGTCTTTGAGTTGTGGAGTCTGTCTGTTCTTGGGTTTCTGTGGTGGGTATTTCCTGTTGCTTCCATCATCTTCAAGGTGCTCGGTACCGGGCAGAACCACATACTTCGTTTAGCTTCTCTTTGGGGTGACCCTTGGTGGTGTTTTAGGTCACCGTTCTGAGATTCAACACAGTTCGTGGTCTACTTAGTCGGGGCTCCCTCCTCTTTGACGCAGGAAATGCCCTTCTCCGGATGGCACAGTAGGATTTAGAGGATTTTGGAAGTTCAGGTGGAGGGAGGGTGTGTGGGTGAATAGTCTTTATGGCAGGTCGGAGGAGGAGGGGATGGAGCAGGGCCAGGTCGGGAACAGACCAGAGAGACGGAAAATTTTAGACAGGCGGGTCCATAATCACGTTCAGAGAGCAGGGACCTTTCGGCACGCGTCGATCATAGAGCAGGGGCCTCAGGTCAGCCCTTTCCTTTAGGTTTGTCGGAAACAGTGCCTTGTCCTGCGACTCCTTACTGTTGTGGTCTCGCCTTGGCCTCCGTCGCTGAGGTTCCACTGTCTGCAGTCAGGCCACGTGCTCCCACATCCGGTCTCTTTCTCCTCCGACAGTGGTACCCTTAAATGAGTTTGAAAAGACAGTCTTTAGAGATTTTGCAGAGGAAGGTAATTACGTAAATCTATTTCTCTCCCAACACCAAGCAACTGGGGTAAACATCCGCTACATTGAGGTTTGCAGCCAACGTATAAACAATTGATGATGGGTTTGCTGGATTCCCAACAACTTCCCTTTGTGGTTATTTCTTTGGCGTTTTGTCAGTTTATTACATTCATTTGTCGTGGTACGAGGTCTGATACCCATTCATTGCATTCGTTTATTACAGTCATGTCAGTTCTCCTGGTAGAGACCCATTTCCCTAGTACGAGTCTTGCAAGGCTAGACCGGTCTTCAGGGCTTTGTATTTTACGGAAAAGTGCAACGTGTAATTCACCATAGTCTGATAGGCATCCTTCTGAGGAATGAACATAGGCTAAACGATTCTCCATTACATCAATGCGTCCTATCTTTTAGCTAAACATCTCATTTTCAGCAAGGTTTACTGCAACAAGTTCTTTCATTTTTCGATCTAATTTTAACTTTGTAAACATCATTCTAATCTCTACATCGTTTCTTACAACCTGGCTACTTCATTAAAAACTCGGGGGGGGGGGGGGGCTTGCGATAACCATTAAACTCATCGTTGGGGCGGGTGGGGTCTTATGGAAAACACCTAGGAACACAGTGAATTGGAGCAAGGGACATTTTTCAAATTCTCGTCTGGGGCAGCCGATACAAAACTGATGGTGTCCTGGGAAGGCGGGTATATCTCGGTCGCCTTTGCTGATTGGGGCATTGATACAATTTTGGGACGGGGAAGATCGCGCTACCAGAAACATTTTATCATGGATGCCACTGACAAGTAGTTCCCTCAAAATGGGTCAGATTAGAGAACCTTAGTCGTCTTACCTGTCCTTTTCCTTTCGGTCAATCTAGGTTTCATCAACATTTAGCAGAAAAGGAGAGGTAGTAACGTGGTATCGATGCAATTTATATTTAAGACAAATTTGTGCAAATACTTGTGGTATTTGGAGCCAATCAGGTGGTGCACCAGGGGGTAGTGGTTTGCCAATTAGGTGCCAGTTGCTAGGAAGAGCAAAAGAGTGGAGGAGAGAGAGAGAGAGAGAGAGAGAGAGAGAGAGAGAGAGAGAGAGAGAGAGAAGATAGAGAGAGAAAGATAGAGAGAGAGAGATAGAGAGCACGTGTGACATGGAGAGTGGCCATGTACTATTTAGGCTATTCAGTGCATTACCCAACATGAAACATTTTGGGTTTGTGTTAGAAAGCATGCAGTTTGGGACGGAAGAGCATTAGGCCGGGTACATAAGGACATGCATTGAGTTGGGTGTCTTCAGGTGCCATCTTGCGGCGTAGGTCCGCTTCATGTATCGGACATGGCGTGGCTCCAGATCTTTACTATACCCTAGTCGTGATTCCAATGTAACCTGTAGAGGGAGAAAAAGGAAGAAAGGGAGGGGGAACAACATTCGAGCATATCAAAGGTACGGGCACGAAAGTTCTTTACTTACCACATACTCGTCTTATCTCCTCGGGATATAATCCCTAGGGTCTTGGTTTCTGAAGTCAAGGGGGCGGGCAGTGTGATAGGTTGTTCATGGGGGGGTTCGAGGGTGGCATTATAGATCGTGTGTAGGAAAGCGCTAAAAAAGAAATCAGAGGCGCCTAGCGCGAGGTACCTGGTTTGTAGATGTATCTAGCCATCGGGATCCTTAAATCATTCTCAAAGCTGTGGCGTTCTAAGGCATATCAGTTCTTCGGCCAACCCTGTCCCTTAGTACCTTCGAGCATCATACCTTTATAACATTCTATTATTCACACCGCTTTACTTTACCCATTCTCAGAAGTCGAGGTCCTTCTTCATGCGTTAGTTCCTGAGCCTAGTCGCATATTTGGAGGCAGCGTATCATACCTTAGATTCGATCATCAATCCGGGGCCGAACAGCCATTTTTCTAATAACCTTAAAAAGAGAGCAAAATGGTTGTGCACAAAATAGCCCTCCCGCCGATTCCCACATTTACAAAAGTATGTGATACCCATTCATAGTTTTGAAAACCTTTATTTGCATAATCGTTCAGTACGTAAAATGTGAGAGTGCAATCATATTTTGGCTGGACATGGCACATACAGTAGGGGGGTTTGTCGCATAAGAACATGTTAAAAAGGCCTAATTAATTATTTGCAAGTAACTAAAAACGTCTTGTAAGTGATGAGGGATCAGGGGCATTTTAGTTCATAAATGGGAACACAGTCAAGCTCATTGTAATCACATTTCCTAGATGTATACCGTGGGTGTGCATCATAAGCGACATTATGTACCAGTTACAATAAATATCAAAATAAATCGTTCATTGAAATCAACATTTTGACGGGACCCCTTTCAAATGTTCGCCAAGCGAACCCTCCTCTCCTTTTCGTCAAGTGTGCAAAGGTTCACATATATATCTTAGTACATCAAGTCTCATTAGCTAAAGAACACCACGAGGTGTCCGTTAGTTCCTATTTGATACCGGCGCCATTTTGGGCGAGGCCGGTTTAGTACGGAAGTAGCATCAGGGGAAAAATGTCTCCGACGATTGGCGGTTGGACCAGAGTCCCTTTCGGCAGTTCAAAAACCTGTGCTAACAGAGGGGCTGGTGGTGTGGACCGTCAATCAAAAAAGGGGGGGGGAGGTAGAATCTTTCTTACCGGGTCACGTTGATGCTCAGCCGGAACTTACTCGAGTTCGTTAGCCCATAATGTTCCTGGGTGGTTCAGACTGAAGCTGGTGCAGACACGAGAGCACCACCATCTTGTGGCTATGTTGTGGTCGTTCCAGTAGTTCCCCACCGGAAGTCTGTAGGGGCCGAGGGCTTCTGGGACTCTGGTAGAATCTTCAAAGCTGTGGGGACGTTGTCGGAGGTGGGGGCTCGTGCCCAGGTGGGCAAGTGCCCGAGTTGCAATTCCGGACAAAGTTACTCCAGCGGCCTAGACCCGCCTTCCAGAGGGCCCAGACGCCATTTTGAGACCCTGCAGCCGCCGCCCTTCGTCGTGTCTTTCAGGAGTGGAAGAAACTTCTTGTGGTGACAAAGACAGAACACCATGCTGTTGGAGCAGGACATTTGGTTCGGGGCTCCAGGGTGCAGCTGTGGAGCCTCCACCTGGGGAGGTGAGGGAGGCTCGTTCGCACCGCCTTCCTCTCCCAGCGCATCCCACGCCGTCCCTTCGAATCAGGGGTGCACATGATGACCACCCTACACCCCTGACTCCGACTCTTGGGGGACCACTGTATGTTCGGTGCTCCGCAAATATGCCCGTCGGACATTGTATGTCCTGTGCTACGCAGGTATATCCGTCGCCCGGCTGGAGGATTTCAGGGCCGGGCCGGGGCTGGGAAACCTCCTACCTGTGGAGGTGGGAGAGGCTCGTCTTCGTCGCCTCTCCCTCCCAGTCCCCCTGCACCAGTTCGATGGAGGAATTCGTGATGGCCGGACCAGGAGATACGAGGGAGGGGGTCACCTGTATCCGCCCCCCTCCCTACTCGTGGCCCGGGGGACGTCACCCCAGGAAGGGGAGTATGGGAAGACCATTTCATGTCGGCCCATGGAGTCTCCTGTACCTTCTCGTCGGCGATTTCTTTTGGTCTATGGCTGATGGCTGGCCCCGCCCCACACGTGCTGTGTGTTTCACCTTCCGGGTGGGCGGGACCGTTGACTTGTTACATTTTGAGAACTTCCGGAGTGAACGTAATATGTTTTGTATTGTTCCTATTAGTACAGTTTACTTTAAAGAATGTTTTACTAGTTTTTCTATTTAGCGTTGGTTGTGTGTTGTCTTTATCGTAATTAAATCCTAAATTATATGACAGATGCTTGATTTCCTTGAGTCCTTTTTCTAACGGGGGATTGTCTACGCAGGCCTGTAATTGCTTCTGTTTTTCAGAGTGGGGGGGGGCAACAGGGGGCAATCAGTCCCAGAACTCAGACATGTCGTTGAAATTGGTCTGACGAAATCTGTGCCATCGAGCATAATCAAACGTGGTGGTTCTATCCGTCCTGTCCGTGTTAGTCTGATTTGTTTTTATCTCGCGCCTTCTCCCTTTCTGCCGACCTGTTATTTCTGTCGACCCTCCGCTCTTACCTATGTTCTGTAGAGTCGGGCATTGGGCTTTCCAGTGCCCGAGACATTTACAAAAAGCACATTGGTTTTGCCTTAAATCTGTTCGTCCTGTGCATAGTGTCGGGGGATTACTTTTGGGTCGTTGTGTCTCGGGGTTGTCCTGTCGGCACATCCCTTTACACCGTTCTCTTTTTGTGTCTAAACCTCGGCACTGTGTCGTCGTTGGCCTTTCCTTTTGCCTACCAGACGTTTGGAGGGTTGTCTGCCGTGTTTCTTTACCTACTCTGACTTCGTCTCTTTCCTTTCGTTGCGTAGCTTCTTTGCGCCACATTCCGAGACTATCGAGCATAATAGGCGTTGTCTTATTATTACAAAGGGCTATTTCTACCGTTTCTATTTTGTCTAAATCGAAGGATCCTATCAGTGGCCATTGTTTCTCTTGGTTTGCTTTGGTATACTTGTGCCATAGCTTACTATAGGCTATGGTAATTAATCCATACTTTGTGAACATTTCTTTATTAGGGGTGCCTTCCAGCGGAGCTAGATGGTCCACCTCTAATAAACGGTCCGGGCTGAACCAGCTATCCATCAGTGGGGAGAAGACAGGCATGACGGATCACAATGGGGATAATAGTCAGCACTACCTATCTTATCACTGCGTGCAAAGACTAGACAGAATATTTCTATTCTACGTTGTTTGCAGGCAGTGAATACCTCAAGAACCAATATCGGGCAATCAGTGTTTGGTCAATAAAATAGAAAATAAAAAATGGTCAATGGGGAGAATAAGTAGGCCCGCAAAGGTTTGCGTCACCTACCCTTTCACTATCTGCAAAGAGGGGACCTATTCTTTCCTGTTTGCAGACAGAGAGTCTCCAGAAAACAATCCGTAACAGTGGGGGAGAAAGATAGGCACGACGGGTGCGTTACCTATCCTTCACTGCTTGCAAAGAGAGAGCCGGTTGTTTCTCCGTTTGCCGACAGCGAAACTCCAAATAAATTAACAAAGAACAAATACTAGTATTTTCCATCAATTATCAATTATTTCGCGATTTGTCGTGTTTACACGACCTTACCCGGACCGCATGGACAGTTTCTTGTCTTCCGAATCCAGCGCCCGATCGTCCTCTTTCCTTCGTACTCCTCGTGGCACTCCTGATGGTTCCCAGTCAGGACCGTAGATCACTCGAGAGAGGTCTGTTCGGAACCAGTGAAGTTCGGATGATCGGCTGTCAGACGAGGGTCTATCGGACAGGGTACCTTCCGATCGTTGCAGTCGTTCACTCTGTCGTCAGGACCTCTCCCACTGGATCCACGAGTCGCTGATGGGCCCCACGCTTGGGACGCCAATTGTAAAAGGGGTCTCAGACAACCAGTAACCAAAGACCCTTTTTGTGTTGCCCGGCAGTATCGCCTCTATGACCCACCAATATTTACTCAACGAAGAAGCAGGCGCTGGAGACTGAAAGGCAGGAAACGAGGGTTTATTCTCTCCGGAGGAGAACACATCAATTCAGACAGCAAGTATCGTCACGAGGTGCTCTACCTGCATCTCTGAGGCCTGGCCTCTTATACTCGGGTTTATGATCTTTATTGCACGTAACACATTCTTGCAACACTTTGATATATGAAAGAACATCCTCGTAATCTCCCCCTCAGGCCCGTTCCCACATACATTTACAGTTGAATTCCCCACCCCGGTCACAACAGGTGATGATTATCGCGCAGCAGGACATTCCGCTGATTCACGGAATGTGTGAAGTTTGATCGGATCTCGTAGGGTGGGGGCTTTGATCGGCTCGAGGGTCTTTTGATGGGGAGGGGAGGCTTCCTACAGTACGGGGTAATAAACAGTATCCGCAGGGCCAGGTGGTGGCTTGGGAACAAGGAAGACAGACGGGCACACAGGAAAGAGGGGGTTTGCATCAAAGGGCCTGAGACTATGAAAGGAATGAAGGGAGGTGTCGCGCTGGGAACAGGATGGGATTCTGAGGCAGATCTGCGCTGAAGAGGGGTTTATGACCCAAGGAGAGCGAAGGGGTTGCCAGCGTGCGGGGGGGATGTCTGTGAGGTTAAGAGAGAGAGAGAGAGAGAGAGAGAGAGAGAGAGAGAGACGCGCTGGCTATCAGCGAGGGGCAGAGGGGCCATGGTGCTCAAAATGACTGCCGCTTACGCGCAAGGCATGTGAAAGCGGGGGTGATCAGTGTGTGGGGGTGCTTGTGTAGGTGGAGAGCCATGCTGGGGGTCAGGGGTGTGCAGAGGGTGGTTCTGGTCAAGGCAGCTAATGTGGTGGGCGTGTGCGGCGAAGAGTGTGGCATCGGGGCAAAAGGGAAGATGGCGCAGATAATGTTCACCAAACCGTATTAAGTTTCCACAGCCGGGAGAAGGAACAGGCATCCTCCACAAGAAGACAATGCTGTGTATCACAGAGAATACTATCACCCTCATGAAACATCTCAACTTCAAGCTCCACATGGACGACAAGACAACCATCAGAGGTACCCTTGCATACCAATCCCTAGACCAGTGCTCCAGCTTCTGCAACACTATTAAGGACCTAATTACAATTGTAGACTTATACTCCATGGATTACATCTTCCTCGGTGACCTACATTTACACATCAATGACCCCAAGGATAAAATCATAGCACACCTCCTCAACAGTATGAGCAGCTTCAGATTGACCCAGATCATCCATGACTCTACACACACACTGGACCCAATTTTCACCTCCAGCAGCGGCACCAAATACAGTCATGTCACAGAACTCAAATGGACGATCACTTTAACATCCACTTCAGCATCTCGAGCCCCTGTACTGCCATCTCC